>NC_064814.1:46527279-46613068 GCF_023721935.1 Panthera uncia
CGCGGCCCGGGAGGGGCGTCGCGAGCGCGCGCCGCGGGGTGGCCTCCGGCGGCCGCCGCTCGGGTGCTGCTCCGCCCGGCGCCCCGGGATCAGGCCGGGGGCTGCGCTCGCGGGCTTGGTGGGGGCGCGGCCGACTCGCGGGCTGGGGAGGAGCGGGCTGCCCGGGAGAGGCGCGCCCACGCGGAGCGCCCCGGGCAGGCGGGCAGGGGACTCCCCCTCCCCCCGGGAAGGCAAACGTAGAAGTAGGGCCAGCGCGGGTGTTCTGCGGCCGGCACCCTGCTTCAGCCACTCGGGACCCTCACCTGCTCGAGCGCGGCTGTTTTCCGGTGTTGGACACCCCCTGAGGGCTGCCGTCAGTGGTCCTGGAGTGTGGGTCAATGGGGACGTCTCCCCTTTCCCTGGGTGCTAAATGGCTTCTTGCCGCCCCCCGGACTTTAGCTTTCCTGCACCGACAGAGTTGGGAGAATCTTCTGAGCAGTTCTAGGGCGGAGGGAGAGAGTGAAGTGTCTGCCCCGGTGGGGACGATGGAGGGGAAGGTGTCACCGTCACCGTCAGCCCCATTGGCTCTCAGGCTTTGGCCAAGTTGCCTCATCTGTGTGCCCCAGTTCCATCTTTGCGATGGTAATACCACCAGTGCACTCCTCTCCGCTGGTTGTAGGGATGAAATACAATAATGAGAGTGAAGAAGGCTTAGAATAGCGCCAGCAGCATAGAGCAAGTGCTGATCAGCGTGGACTGATCACTGTTTTTAAAACCAGAAAGTAAAGTCGAGTCTTCATTTCCTGTAAAGAAAGTTTCCACCACTTACTAACCCATACTCCCTCCCCGCTAAGAGGTCTGGGGGATTGAAAAAAGAATTTTAAAATCCAGGACCATGAACTCCTTGTGCACCGCATTAATAACTTTTTCTTCCCTCCCAGCTGGGCCCCTCGAGGCAGTGTCCAAGCCGGAAGGGCCCTTACGGGCCATTGTGCCCATTTCTGAGAAAGGAAGGCAGGGGATCAGAAAAGGGAAAGGCTTGCCTGAGGTCAGGCAGTAAGTTAGGGCAGAGCTGGGATAGAATCCTACCTGGTGTGACTCCTGGAATGGGCTTGTCCAGCCTGCCCTTGGAAGCAGTCAGGAAAGGCTGGGGCTGGGACTGGGGCTGGGGCCTGGACATTTCTCAGGCCCTACCACATCCCTATTACACTATCCCGGTGCTGTGGGCACTATCACCTCCACGTTATGGATGAGTAAACTGAGGTTTGAACCACAGGGACAGTGATTTGCCCTGCATTACCAAGTGCCAGAGCTCAAACCCAACTGACCCTGCGCAGCCTTCTTTCCTTGTGGACCTAAGGCCTTTCACCGCCATGGTGCTCGCTGTGGCCTAGCTGGCCATGACACTCAGGGCTGGCCATTCCTGTGTGGAGGGTCCTTGGGGTTTTTCAGATCCTCTTTTCTGAGGTTCCAGAGAGGCCTCTGGTTCCCTTGGGGGCTTAAGAGGCTCCTCTATACATTCATAGAGACAGAAGAAAAAGGGAACCTTTGGGGTTTTCCTTTTTTTTTGCAAATCAGTACAGCCGAAGGACACCCCTCTAGAATTCGCTGTGGTCAAGGCTGGATGTGGGCCTGGCTTTATTTCTAAACTTGCCTCCTTCCCTTCCCCAGATGGCTAAGTATAAAATGGCCTGGGCTCCCCGGCCAAGCCCCGGGAGGAGTGGGAGGCGGCCAGCTTCTCTCCAGCCTGCAAGGTGGGGTCTGGGCGTGTATATGGGGAGGGGATGGAGATCATCTCTCTCTGGGCCCAGTCCTGCCTCGGCTGCCGAGGGGAAACAGCCTGTCATGGCGGCTCCCGAACTGCAGAGCAAGCCCTGGAGACTGGCTCCTTGTGCCCCTTGAGAGACGTGAATGCCTAGGCGGACAGCCAGAGCAGCCCCAGGGCTCCTGGTGCAGGCTCTGGGGCCATCCCCCCTGGCAGAGCTGTGCTGATAAGCTTCCAGCAAGCTCTGGTTCTGGGTGAGGGAAGAGACTGAGCAGCTGCATTCAAGTCCTCGCGTTCAAGTCCACGAAGGCCCTGGGCATGTGAGGGGCGGGGGGAGGGGACACTGCTCTTCCCATTTTGCGGATGAGGATGCTGAGATACAGGGAAGCGACCGACTTGCTCGAGGTCTTGTACCTGGGAAGGGAAGAGTTGGGATTCCTTCCAGAAGTCCTTATCGAGCACCTACCGGGTGCCGAGCATCATTCTAGGTGCTGAGTCCTCATGGGGCTGACAGTCTACAGGGGTAGTGAACAGTGAAGAAAGCTTAAAGTGTCCTAGAAACCAAGGGCCTGGTGAGGAATAAAGCAGGGCAGCAGGAAGGCGTGTTGGGAAAGGGCCGCTGTTTAGAATCAGATGTCCAGAAGGGCCACTCTGGGAAGGTGCCATTTAAGTAAAGACATAAAGGAGGCAGGGAAGGGGGTTCTGAGTGGAAGAAGCAGCAAGAACGGGGGCCCTGCGTTGCCTGGTGTGTATCCAGAGAAATAGGGAGTGGAGTAATGGAGAGGAGGATTCGGGGATCGCAGCAGATAAGATCAAGAGGTCACGGGGTGGGGGGTACCAGGGCCACAGAAGCCACTGAGGACTTGGCTTTGACTCTGAGTGAGGTGGGTGCCTAGGAGGGTCCTGAGTGGAGGAGGCTAGACGGGATGTTCTGGGCTCCTTCCAGCTGCTCCCAGGGGACCAGACTGTGTGGGGCAAGATAGGAGCAGGGAGGTAGCTACTGCACTAGTCCGGACATTGCGAGGAGGGCTGGGGAGAAATGGCTGGGTCCTGAAGAGACGAAGAAGGATGCGTGGGTAGAGCATGAGATGATGCCGGAGCTCAGGCTTGTCCCCCACATCCAAGTTCTGAAACACTAGCTTGCGCATCCCCATTTCCCAGGAAACAAGGGCACACAGCCAGTGGGCATCTAAGCCAGAATTGAGCCCCCATCCCTGGCAGGTCCCTTCCTTGACCTCTCCTCTCCCCTCCCAGCCAGGGCTGAGTTTCCCACATGCTGCAAGTAGGAGGGTCATCTGGGGGGTCCTAGAATCCTGGTGCTTTCCACATCCTCTCTGACCCCCATTTTGCAGATGGGAAGACTAAGTCTCCAGAGAGTTGGCAGGTACCTAGAGCAGGGAGGACGGAGAGGATGCCTGCATTGGTGAGAGGACTAACCCAGTCTGTGGACGGACTCGCCTGGGGGACCCGCAGGCTCTGGCGTCATGTGCCTCCTGGCTGTGCTGGGTTCTGCCCCTCGCACTTCTCTGGGTCACAGCCCCGATGTCTAACCCGCCTCGAGCCACTGATGTGTAGCCCTTCCCCAAAACAGCCTCTGTATGTGCAGATGCCCAGAAAAGCCAGCCAGGTGCTTCTTGGGCCTGCCCCCCTGCTCTGGCACCCACTTGTCCTAAGTCTGCTACTTAGGCTCCCAGAGGGAGCAGAGGGCCCGGGTTCTGGCTTTGCCTCTGCTTCAGTTTCCTGACCTGTACAATGGGTGTTTGGATCCACCGGCCCCCGACTCAGCAGGGTTGGTGGCTCTCTCCAAAAGTCCCACATCTCCAACCCTGAATCCTGGCTCCTCCTTCCGGCCTGCCAGGGAAAAGAATTTCTCGGTGACCACTTCCCCTGATGGCTTCCCGGGGACCTCAGTCCTCAGTGGGGCCGGATGGAGGGTGCCAGAGTGGAGACACCCAGGGCAGGGCCCCATTAGCGGAACAGCTGTAACTTTCCTCAGAATCAGTTACAGTTCATGATCTCGATGTGATTCTGCGGTCCGGGAGGGTGGTACTGATTGTCCCAAGCAGGAGAGGTAAGGTCTTGGCCACAGAGGTCTCAGGATTGGCCTGAGGTCACCTGGCAAAGCTGGGACTGGAACTCAGGGCCCCACTCTGCCCTGGGCTTGTTCCTGTGGCCCCCCAATGGCGAGCACTGACCCCCTTGCTAGTGAGGCTTGGAGTTCTTGGCAGTTCATGGGACCTGGCCCAGATAAGGGTCTGGGGCCCAAGCAGGCGGCAAGAACAGTTCAACAAAGGCTGGGGGGTCAAGAGCTGGGTGTGTGTAAGGAGCCGCAAGGCCAGTGTGGCTGGACCAGGGCCCCACCAGGTGAGAGAAAGGATCCAGTGGGCGGACTCAGGGAAGCCGGTAAGGCAGCCGGAAGAGGGTGCCTGTGGACACGTGAGCACTGTCCAGATTCCAGGCACATTTTGAAGGTTATGTCCATGGACCTGCTGAAGGATCAGGTCAGAGTTTGAGAGGAAAGCAGGGCACAGAGGGCCCTGAGGATCTTGGCCTGAGCCACGGGAAGGTGGCCGTTTTCTGGGGCTCTCCAGGCGTCAGGTGTGGGTGGTTGGGACCAGGTGACCTTTGCTGCCTCTCTAAGGCCCAGGTGCCAGGCCACGGGCCAGGCTCCCCAAGACTGTTCACTAGGGGTCTCTGGGTCCTCCCCAGCCTGGAGTCCTGGGTCTGGCCAGCGGGAGAATTCAGTACAGAGCTTTCCCTCACACATAGCCCACCCACCCTGGTGGCCCCAGATGCCTTTTTGTACCTCTTTCAGGTAGAAAACTCTCCTAAGTGAACTCAGCCCCACATGCTGCCAGCCTGTGTGGCTGCCTCTTGGAGCCTCAGTTTCCCCATCTGTAAATGGGGCTGTAAGAACCTTACCCATTTTGTAAGACCGTGGAGAGGATTGGTGTGTGGAGAGAGCTGAGCACGGGGCTGCCCGTGGCAGGGCCCCACAGATGTGAGCTGCCTGTCATCTCCCTGAAGGCCAGCCTGGGAAAGCCAGGACCCCAAAGCACCTTCCTACCGCTCTCCCTCCTTCATTCGGTTTGCCCCCTCCCCAGCCACTGGTCCGAGAACGTTCCACCTCAGGGCCTTTGCACATGCTGTTCTTAACCACCTGGATAACTCAGCCCCCGCATCTCCTCTTGGATGGTTTGCCTCCTCCAGGTCTTTGCTCCAAAGAGGCCTCCCTGTATACTCTGTTTAAAATGGTAGGCCTTCCCTCTTTGCTGTCCAACTGCTGGCCTCGAGTCTTTTATTACGGTGGTTTTGTTTCTCTGTCTTCCTCCACGAAGGCAGGGTCAGTCCGTTTTCTTCACTGCTGCATGCATAGCATTCAAAACCCTGCCTGACACATAGTAGACCCTCTGTGAGTTTTGGGGTAATTAAATGGCCAGGACAGGCAGACAGCTCCTCCAGTGACTGGTGACCAGCTCGGGCCCAAAATAGCCTCCTGGTCTCTGCTCTCCTGTACTGGGTGAGCTGGAGTAACTCCAACAGATGCAGGAGCCGAGAACCAAGTCCCTTGCGACACAGCTGGGGCAGGCTGCCGTGGAGGCCACAGCTGGACCCTGGCCACAGCTCAGCCGGCAGAGCCACAGTTGGGACACAAGGAGGAGATGTTGGGGGTCTGGAGGTGGGGGGGGGGAGCAGAACTGGGGCCACCATCACTGGGGCTGAGAAGGGGAAAGGGTGTTCCAGGCAGAAGGAACTGCCAAGGCAAAGGCCCGGCGGCAGGAGGCAGGAGGCATGTTGGGGGCGGGGGCGGGGGGGGCAGGAAGAGAACTGGGCTGAGGCTCCGGAGGCCTGGGTGGCAGTTTCCCCTGGCACTCGCTGTGGTACTTGGATCTCTGGAGCTCAGTTTCCCCATCTGGAAGATGAATTGTAGCCTCCCTCCTGGAGCTCTGGGGAGAAACAGAAAGCCTCCCGCATGGGATCGGGCCCTGGTGCAGTGTCCGACTCGCTGCAAGACCCTGGTCTGGTCATTTCTATCTCTAGGCCTGTCCGTCTTCCACACCCGCCATAGACGGGGAGCCCAGACGGCACTAGGGGCGAATTCTCCGGGATGCTTTAAAGTTAAAACACATGGAAGACAATGCGCTTTTAAAAATTAGAAAGATAGGGGTGCCTGGGTGACTCAGTGGGTTGAGCGTCCAAGTTTGGCTCAGGTCATGATCTCACGGTTTATGGGTTCGAGCCCCACATTGGGCCGTGTGCTGTCAGCGTGGAGCCGGCTTTGAATCTTCTGTCCCCACCCCTTCACCCTCTCGTGCTCACTCTATCTCAAAAATAAAATTTTAAAAACGTTACAAAAATTAGAGAAAGACACTTGGCACTGACATGTTTTCTTTTAGGGGCAGCGATTTGTGTTTTCTAATCTCAGGGCCTTTGCATTGACTGCACCCTCTGCCTGTCCCTCCCTCAAGCACCCCCTCGACTCAGAGGTTTTCTTGGAGGGATCTCCCCAGACTGCCCCCCTGGCTAAATGGCCCCATCTTGCCCCCAACCCACTTTACTTTTTCCTTCGCACACTTGAAACTGTCTGAAATGATAAACCGTGGAGTTGTTCTCAACTCTTGTTTCTCTCACTTACCACGTCCGAGTCATCGGCACATCCTGCTGGCTACACCTGCAAAACACCCAAGACTCTGATCCCTTCTCGCACCCCCACCGCCCCCACCCGGGTCTGTGTCCCCATCATCACTCACCTGGACTAGTGCAGCAGCCGCCTCAGCTGTCTCCCTGCTCCTGCCCCCGGTCTGTTCTCCTGTTCTCGAGGCTGCCGGACGGATTCCACGAAGTCATGAGTCACCTCCTGCCCCTCCTCTGCCCACGACCCTCCTATGGCTCACAGCTCACAGAGATCTAAGAGGCTCTGCGGGACCTGTTCCTGTCACCTCCCTATTCTCACCTTCTCCCGCTTTGCCCACACTGCTCCGGCCACCCCAGCCTCCTCACTGTCCCTCAAACACACCACACCCACTCCTGCTTCAGAGCCTTTACGGCAGCTGTTCCCTCCGCCAAAACACTGTTCCCCCAGACGACCCAGGGCTGACTCCCTCTGCTCCTTCCTGTCTCTACCAAACACTCCCTCTGCCCCACCCTCTGCCACCCTACACATTAACTTGTTTTCCTTGTTTATTCTCTGTCTCCCCCTCTAGCCATTTCCACTAGGGCAGGGCTCTTTGTCTGGCTTGCTTGTGGGTGAGTCCCAGTATCAGAAACAGTGCCTGGGGCTCAGTAAACACGTGCTGAGTGGAATGGATGGATACATGGTTGAATGGACAGATGGACCGATAGGACGGCTGGGGACTAGATGGGTGGCTGCATGGCTGAGATGGCTGTGCAGGTGGATGAGTGGGTAGATGGACGGCTGGTGCTGAGGTTGCTACTCAGAGCGTTTTGTAGAGACGACCTCGCTTAGTCGTCCAACTACGTGTGAGGAGTGCTTTCTCATATCCCCACTTTATGGATGAGGAAACTGAGGCACAGAGACATTATTCAGGATCCGACTCTAGCAGCGTGCCTCCAAATGCCCGTCCCTCCACCATTTGCCTGAGTCAGGCCCCGAGAGTCGTCACAGCCTCACCTGTTCACCACCCTCCGTCCGCAGGCTGTCACGACCGGGCCGTCCTGCTGTATGAGTACGTGGGCAAGCGGATCGTGGACCTACAGCACACGGAGGTCCCCGACGCCTACCGCGGGCGCGGCATTGCCAAGCACCTCGCCAAGGTAGGGGGCGCGGAGGGTGAAGGGTGGGGAGAGGGAGCCGCCCCCGCGTTCAGCTAAACCATGGTTCCGGGGGCTGATCGGGGCCTGTGTCTTGGCTGACGTGTAGATGGGTGCCCCCCGCCCCGGCCAACAGGTTACAGCTGGGATTATGCAGGCGTCAGGCAGCATACTTTGCCTTCCCCCAGCTCCTCTGGGGCCCGGGTTTCTGTAGAGCTAAGCCTCCTGGCCACTGATGCCTGCCGTGCGTCAGGAGCTCACTGGCTGGGGCCCCAGCACCCGGCATATAGTCCATGGGCGCTCGGTAAATCCTTCCTGAACGAGTGGATAAATGAACGTTCGGGTACATTGGCTTGTGCCGCAACCCCCAACCCCAGCCCCTTCATCCAAAAGCCCCTCAGACCCCAGGCCGGCTGGAGAGCACGTTTGGGCTTCATGCGGGGAACTGCAGCCTGGAACGGAACGGCCTTCCGTTCGTTCTCCCGAGGGCCACTCCAGGCCCACGTTCCCTCCGCCCGTCCTTCGAACCTCCACCCCGACCTCGGGCCTCTGTTCCTCCTCCAGCCTCTGCCCTGGTTTAGGTGCTGACCGGGGCCAGCAGCTTGTGCCTGAGTATTTCAGACATGGCTGTCTTCTTCCTTTAAGTGGGACAAGCTGTGAGTTGGTGTGGGGGGGCTGTCCCGTGTTACTGAGGAGGAAACCCCGGGAGTTACCCACCTGGGTAGAGGGGAGGTGGGCCTCGGAGCGGGGTGCACCCCTCCCTCACGGCCTCGGCCAGCCATGGGACCTGCTGGAGGCCCCGTCCGGGACTCCCCTGAGCTGTGCCTGCCGAGGGCACCAAGTGTTCACCGTGTGGCCTCTGACGGGTACCTTGTTGGGCCTTCGGTTTCTTTTTCTGTGAAACGGGAGCAGAGACTGGCGTCTTGTCTCTTGAGGGTCTCAGGTAGTGAGTCCTGAGACGGGGTGTGGACGGTGAGATGCACCAAGGCCTGCTCGGGCACGTGGGGCTGGAGGGTCACGCTGGCCAACCTGGAAGCACGGGGTCCCTGGTAGGTGCTCAGTAAATGCTGCTCCCCTTTCATCAGACCAGCCGACCCCACCCGGGCTGTCTTCCACTTTGTTTCAGCAAACGTTTATTAAACACCAGCCGTGTGCAGCATCCTGCCAGGCACCAGAGGCAGGGCGTGCACCAGACAGGCCCTCGTTCTCCGTCTCGTGAGCTCGTTGGTGCACACAACCACAGCCACAGATGAAGGCCACACACTGGCACCCTCATCGCTTCCCCCACGATTGGCTTTGGGAGCCCTGTAAGAACTAAGCGTGACCTCTGCTGGGTGCGGGGGGCCCTGGGGCGCCCCTGACCCAGCCTGAGGGTAAGGTTCCAGAAGGAGGCATCAAATGAGTGGCCACGTGGAGATGAGGGAAAAGGCGCTGTAGGCGGCAGGTGCCTTGGGAGCACGGAGGCCCTGAGCTCAGCCGGGGCAAGTGCATTGGGTGACAGGTGTCCTGGTGGCTGGGGGGGAGGGGCGGGGAAGGAGGGGACGGGCCAGACCGGCCACGGGGAGGGGGTTCTCCTGCTCCGTGTCCCCCCGATGCCGTTCACGAGCGCAGAGCTGTGCCCGCGTGGCTGCCTGGGTAGAGACTCCCTCCCAGGGCGGTTTTGAGCGGGGCCTCTGGATCCAGTCCTGGCCTGTTCACTTCACTGCCGTGTGGCCTCGGGCAGCGTACCAAAGCTTTCTGCCTCGGTTGCCCCAACTGGAAGAGGAGGGTGGCGGCAGCACCTCCCACCTTCCGTTGCAGACCAGGCAGAGCCAGCTCCCGCCCTCGGGGTCGGGGTCGGGGTCGGGGAGCGGCCCGGGAAGCGCGGCGGCAGGGGTGTGGGCTCCGGGCACTGACCGCCTTTCTCTCCGCCCCGCCTGCCAGGCCGCTCTGGACTTCGTAGTGGAGGAGGACCTGCGGGCCCATCTCACGTGCTGGTACATCCAGAAGTACGTCAAGGAGAACCCCCTGCCGCAGTACCTGGAGCGCCTGCAGCCATAACCCCGGCCCCGCAGGGCGGGAGCCCTCCTTGCCAGACCTCTCCTCACGGCCTTCGCCCTGGCCCTCCGCGTGCTCTCAGGAAACCCGCCCCCGCCCCGGGGGACAGACTCAGAGTTATTTTTGTAAGGACACTCACCTGTGGCCCCTGGAGGCCGCTGGCCGAGGATGGGCAGTGGTCCAGCTACCCCGGTAAAGGGGAGGCCGGGCAGCCGAGGGTCCGGCCGCTCCCCCTCCTCAGACGCTGGCTGGCTTCTCAGAAGGCCACCCGGGCCGTTTGCGGGCAGGCCTGCGAGGGCCTGCCGCCAGGACCGGAGTGTGCTCAGGGGCGTCCCGTGGCCAGTCTGGCTCCCCCCTGCTGTTCCCAGCTCTGTGATTGGCAGTAGGGCCAATTTGGGGCCCCGTCTGCCACCACCTACGTCTGTGTCCTTTCTGCAGATGAGGAGGGTGTCCCCCCGAGTGGAGAGGTGCAATAAGAAACCTCGTGTGCCAACTTCCCGGGGGCGTAGCACCGAGCCACGGCTGCCACCAGCACTGCCCCTTCTCTTCCTCCAGCTCGTGTGCCCTGGCGCCGGGGGGCAGGCCAGGGTGAGGGGCGAGCCTCCTTCATGTGCAGAGCCCGGAATGGGTGCACACGTGAGCACACATGCACACGCACACACATGCACGCACACACACGCATATGCGCACACACACAGGACACTATGTGCAGGGCTGTGCGTCAGCGGAGGGAGCGCTGGGTGTTCTCTCCGTGGTACCTGTTCCCTTCACTCCTTGCCCCCTGGCCTGTCAGCTCTGCAGGAAATCGACACCCACCCGCTACCCGCCCCCACCCTCCGTTTGCCCCGTCTGCCTGGAGCCAGCTCCGGGTGTGGCCCGAGCAACCAAGCACTGGGAAGCCCCCCTTCACCAGCCCCTTGGCCACCCGCAGCGTGGGCTTTCTCAGAGATGACCCTTTGGAGCTCGAATGGGAGGGAGGCGAACTGTCCTCAAGGAACCGTCCTCAGCACCCAATGGGAAGAAACATTTCTGCAGAGGGATTTCCTTCATGGCCGCTGGATGTCAGAGCTGCTTTTCTCTTTCTTGGCAAGCTGGTGGCCGGGCACGTTCTGTGGCCTGGCTAGAATTCCGGGGTTCCTCCCAGACCAACTTTCCTGGCCTGGGAGGTGCACACCAGCACCCTTTGTTCTGCCGGCCTTGTGAGCTGGTTAGAGCTCGGGGTCCTGACCTGTGCCCTACTTCCCACAAGGTCAAATCCATGCCCGCTCCTCTGTGGGGCTGGAGGGCGACCCTGGGGTCAGAGTCCCTCTGGGGCTGAGATGTCAGTTAACAGCACATCTGGAGGGGTATCCTGTCCCCTTCGGGCCTCCGACTGGGGGAGGGTTTGGGGAGGTGTGTGTGTTCGGGGTACTGGTTGCCAGGTGACCCCTCCCTTTTCTGTGACTCGCCATGGCATCCACTGGCCTGCGGTCGGCCCTTTCCGCTCACCTCTTCGCTTCCAGTCTCTGCACCAAGCTCACCGCTACCACCGCAGCAGCTCAGGGGCCACCTCAGACATTTGCACAGACACCTTCTCACCCAGTGGCAGGAACGTCTAGATCAGCAGGTGCACAGAGGCCCGACAGCCTGCCCACTGGGGGTCCCTGAGCCCCAGAGAGGCACTGCCCTTAGCATCCCCCACCCACTCCACGTGCCAGCCCCCAACCCCACTCCGGCCTCCAAGGATTCCCCGAGGGCTGAGGACACCCCTCACTTTCCCACCGTGCTCCTCAGCTCTGTTTGCGAAGGGCTACCGCGAGGAGTCAGAGAATCGCCTAGGCCTCCGCTGGGCTGGGAGTCCCTGGACAGGAAGAACCCAGCAGGAAGTAGGCTCGGCTGCCGAGTCCCCTCCGAGGCTGGGGGTATCGCATCCCTGGTGCGGTCTGAGGAAAGAGCAGGCTGTAGGCCCAAGGATGGACAGATGGGCCAGTCCAGGAGCCGGGCCTTCTCCCTCTGACTCCTGAGGCAATGCGGTTGGGGGTCCCCTCCCACTCCCCACCCACACATGCCTTCCCAAGGTCAAGCACAGACTCAGTCGTGAAAACTCCTCCCCAGTAGCTCAGCAAGCTGGTGCTGCTTCCCTCCCTGGTCTGCAGGGTGATGTGGGTACCAGGAGGGTACTTGGCCCCAGGGTCCCCCCGGCCCATCCACGGGAGGGTGCCCTGCAGCAGTGGCACACGGGACCCCAGGGCCTACAGGAGCAGAGAGCCAGGTGGCATCAGGAGGGAGCAGCCCTGTTCCAGTCCCCAGTGTGTCCCAGCCCGAACCTGTGTTCTTACAGCAGGTGACGTGCCACACTGGCCAGCACACACACAAAACACTTAGTACTTGAACCAGGGGAAATGCAGGGTCTCGGGGGCCGTGTACAGCCCTGGGCCCAGGAACAGCTCGTCCCCAGTTCCTGCTGGAGCAACCTGGAGCCTCCTCAACTCCGGCTGCCTTAAAGGACCATTGCCCCCCCTACGGGGCCCTCAGCCTTCAGCGGAGTCTCAAAGCAACAGCCTGCTCTCTGAGGCTGGGACCCCGCGGTCTGCAGCAGACGCGGGCCCTGGAGCCCCCGGCCCACCTCCACCGGCCTGCCCCGGTGCTACTCAGTCTGTTCCAGCGTCACCCCCACCCATCCGGGGAGTTCCAGGAGGCGGGTCACGCGGGCCGGTCCTTGCACCACCCTGCAGGGGCAGGGGGACGCTTAGGGATCCCACCCGGGCCCCCCTTCCAGCAGATCTCCCCCAAAGGCCCCGCGCTGTCCTGCCGTGTCTCGCTTTGTGGGTTTTTCTTGCCCAGTCAAAATAGGGGGTAACTCATGTGCCTTTCCTACTCAGGACCTGTTCCGTGTGGTGTCTGGGCCAAGGCTGGTCTCCAGACCTGCTCCCTTTTGTTATTTTTCAAGCTCCTGAACAGATTGCATGGCATACATTTCAATAAAAGGTGTGATGTGGCGTGCGGGCCCCAGGACTGCTAGATGCGACAGCGTGGGTGCTCACAGGCCAGGGTGAGGGGCGGCATCTTGCGCCTTCCCCACAGCAGTCTGATCCCTGGCCCCCTTCTACCTGTTCGATTCGGGAGCCATGGGGTGTGAGGAAGGAAGGGAGAGCAGGCCAGGCAGGCGGTCTCCATTCTGTCCCTGGTCCCTGGCGTTCAGCCGCTTATTTAATGAGCAGCAAACCCCCCATTTTCAGGTAAGGAGCTCGCGACAGGCACCAGGGCTTGGCTAAGGTCTCCCGGCCAGACACCGGTGGTGTCGGGATCCGGGGACTTTGTCATCCTTTCCCGTGCCGCAGCTCCCACCTCCTGAGGCCACGGCCGTGCTCTCAACACGGCCAGCAGGGCGGCTGGACGGGGGTTACCAGGAAAAGGCTGTGAGGTCCCGTCACCTCACGTCAGCTACTGCTCTTAGGCATGGCCCTCTCCCCGCCAAAGAGCCTTGTCAGGAAATCCTCGTCCAGTGGTACGGGCCTCTGGGGTAAGCCGGGCACTGTGCCCGAGGACTGTGTGGCCCCGTCGTGTGTGTGTCCCGCTCCCTACCCACGACGCCACTGCCCGGGGAGGGCGGGACCCTCGAGTGGGAAGTTTTTCTCCTAGTCCTCACTCGGAATTACGGTGCTAGTCCGAACAAAACGGGAAGGCACCACGATCACCAGGCCCTTCAGAGTTTCCGTCCGGCTTCGTCGTCACAGCCGTGCCGTGAGATCCCGGTTCTTAGGCCTGTTTTACGGATGAGGAAACTGAGGCTCAGAAGGGGGGAGTCACTAGGCTGCAGCCCACATAGCTAGAGAGCAGGGGAACCAGGATCCACACCTAGCTCCTGCCCTCCTTATGCTGCTGTGCTTGTGTGTCGTGAGATCTTACTTTAGGTGACAAATGGTAACCGAGGGCAATACACAGATAACTCTTCTGGCAGCTTCTCTGCTCGTTTGGAAGGCTGAGGATGGTTCCGTGCTGAGCTACGAGGGGCATCACTAATCGGGGGGCCCAGCGGGCGTGAGAAGACATCACGTGCAGCTGGGGCATGACGTTCAAGCATTCGCTCACATTGTCCCTTCCTCAGTTCAGGATTCTCTAATTTGCTCCAGTCCAGCCAAGTGTCCCTTGTGCTATTCTCAGGGCCCCGCTCCTTCCGAGTCAGCACCGTAAAGTGCACGTCAGAGTCTGGCGAGGCTGTGAACGCGACAGACTTGTCACCACAACCAGCGAGATCCCATCCGGGGTTCTGTTTGCAGTCGTATCCGGCCGACAGCTACACGATATCAAAGACGGGCTTTTCTGGCCTCGGACGCTTTGTGGTTTGGTACCTGCGCCTCAAGCCGAGCCCTGGGTTTTCCTCCCTCTGACTCCAGCGCAGCCCCCGCTGCCAGACCATACCAGAGCATCTGCGCCTGTGGTCCCCATCATGGTGACTGGGGACAGCAGCCAGGGGGGCTCCAGGCCCCGCCTTCCGGCAGCGAGGTCATGCCTGCGCTCCAGCGCAGCCGGGGCCCGGCTCCCCGATCCTCGGAGGCCGTAGCCCGTCCCAAGAACAACAGCGGTCAGTGGAGAGTCAGCAAAACTGACTCTAGGTGCTTCAGACAGAGGGGATTTCGTGCGGGGACTGGTTACCAAACCATAGGAAGGATGAGAGGAGCCAGCGTGAGAAGATGACCCAGTGACCCGAAGAGTAGCAAGCGTGGGAAGCTACCGGTGGGAGCCGGTGACGGAGTGTCGCCGCAAGCTGCGATCACTGGGCCCCTGGAAGGGCTTCGCTGCCCAAACAAAACCCCGGAGTACAGGCCCGCAGGTCCCTGCTGCCACCGCCGCTAAAAACACCCCCCACGTCCAGAAACTCCTTCACTGCCTTCTAGTCTCCTGCCAGCGCCTCCCTGGGGCAGAAATGACCGGGCAGCCCAATGCTAAGGGCTCTGGGAAGTGGGGCTTGCAGGCGTGTCCTCCCTGCGTGATCCAGGGGAGGAAGGGACGTGGATGCACGCAGACAAGTAGCCGGGATAAAATATTCTTGCCAGCTCGGGGCGGGGCACCTGCCATCACGCCAGGCCATCTAGACGCCAAGGGCTGAAGGCGGCATGATCGAGAATGACAGGTCCCAATGCCAAGCCGACGCAGAAAGGCTGTTGGAATGGCCACTCCCATGCGGAGGCCCTCAGTCCTCACGACGGTGGCGCCCCAGGGGCTGGCGTGTCATGAGCCTGTAGGAGGTGAAGGGGGACGCTGGCAGGCCGCGAATCAGGGAGTTGGATGGGAGACCTGGGGGTTGAGGGCCGGCAACCTCCTGGATCAGGGAGAGGCTGGAAGGCGGGAGGTCACGGGAGGATCCTTCAAGAGGCTTCTTTCTACAGACTGTCCAGATGTGAGAGGCACTCCACGATGAAGTCACACGTCAGATGTGGGAAGATGCCGAGACAGGACAGGAATAAGCCTCTCCGTGGTCGTTCTGGAATCTAGAATAAAAAGAGTCGGGGAATAAGAATTCACTGGTGTTTCATCTGCTAAGACAAAACGGCCAACTAAAGATAAGAGCCACTTGCCCTCGTTGAAATTTCCCAAGACGCCCGTGAAGGGACAGTCCTCCTTTTCCACGTGGAGACCCCACAGTTCAGAATGCCAGTCCCATTCCCACGTGGAGTAGCTGTTATGTGTCCCCTGAGGACATAAGGGTGAGCAAGGCAGATGGGGCTCCATCTTCAGGGGACCCACAGTGCGTGGCGGGGGTCAAAAGCACACCCCCAGCCAGAAGACTCCGTGACAAGGCTGCCGGCATACACAGGCGAGGCACCCACCCCACGCAGAGGGCCCTGGAAGGCTCTCTTGAAGAAGGAATATCTAGCTTGAAAGCTAAAAGAGGTGGGCTTTGTGAAGGGATCAGCGCACAGGCCCCACACGACATGGTCCCCACGGCCTCTGACCTCATCCCCCCCACTCTGTAAGCCACACGGGCTCCCCCGCCACCACTGTTCCTCATGCCTGCGAAGTCACTCCCACCTCAGGGCCTTTGCACATGCTGTTCCGTGTGCACGGAATGCTCTTCCCCCAGACATCCTCAGGTGTCCCTCCCTTGCCTCCTTCAGGTCTGTGCCCAACCGTCACCTTTTCAGTGAGGCCTCCTTTCCCAGAGCCTACCCTGCCTTTCATGTTGCTACCTACCCATCCTGACTCCCTTACCCCTTCTCCACTTTTCCCGGTCATCGCTCACCTCTTACATTGCATACATACCCGCTTTGTTTGGGATTGTTTGTTACTTTCTGTCTGCATCTCGCTGCAAAATACAAGCCCCGCGAAGACAGTATTGTTTGTTTTCCATGTTGCTCGTTTTGATATGCTCGTTTGGAGATCAGATCAGTGCCTGGCACAGGTTTAAGGCTCAACGATACTTGCTGGATGGTCGGATGGATGGATGGCTGGATGGACAGATGGGCAGACAGATGGAACAGTCGGGAGAGAAAGCTCTGAGTAGACCAAACAGCATGAGCAAAGGCCCAACAGCGAGGTGGCTTAGGGCATCTTTTGAAGTTGCCGGAAGTGAGGGAGTGAGGAAAGGAGCCTGGGGAGGTGGGCGGGCCAGATGACGGAGAGCCTTGAGGTGTGGTGGAGGCTGCTGGCAACTGAATCTGTCTCCACTCACAGACACACAGCTGCTGCACCTACCGGCCTCCGTGTGGCTGGCGTGTCCCTGGGCCTGAGTCCTGGCCAATGGAACATGTGTGGAAACGAGCTGGGCTCCTCCCAGGCTCTGTCCTTCTCATTCCACTGCTGGATGCAGTCGATGGCAAGGCTTTGGGGACGGTGAATCCACTCGTAAAGACCACAGGTCCCTGAACTGCTGCATGGAGACGAGGCCCCTGCCAAAACAAAACTCTTAACTGGGCTTGGGCCAAGCTGCATTTGGGGGCGTGTTTGTTATACCAAATAGTGCGCCAAAGGCGTCTTCAAGTAGGGCGCCCCCAGGATCTACAGCCGGGAATTCGTAGCACGGGCTCAGTGGTCAGGCAGCGGGGACATATTACTGCAGAGTGGGAAGCTGAGGACTCATGTTCTGCAGGGGCCAAATGTTTGTGAACACCGTCCCCTGCGGCGCGGTGCCTTGGGGGGCAGACCGGGCACCCACCCTGTGGCTCCGGGGCGGGGGGGGGGGGGGTGTCCGGTGAAACAAGCTGGATACCCATGCATGTGGCTTTTTCCTTCAGCTCGAGGCGAGACGTGAGGGATACAGGTCTGCAGCCAGAAGAAAGGTGGGTGAAAGCGTCGGAGGCCTTGCAGTTGGAAAAGGCACCTGCTACCGGCCCCAAATAGCAGGGAATAAAACCGAAAACGTTTGAGCCAACAACCTTCTCGGTTCTGTGGGCAAAGGCCTCGGCCGCAGGCCAAGCTCAGGGGAAGTGTTGACTTGGCCTGCTCGCTAATTGTCTGAGAGGCTCGGGAGGTGAAGCATCAGTAAACTGAGACAGAGACAGACGAGTGATTAGAGAGCAAAGCAAAGAAGCCTCCAGAAAGCTATGTTAAAAAGAGAACCTCAGGTGTAGTCCCCTGGAACTTCCTGAAAGGAGAGCTCCCTACATTTTGGAGGAAATCGCTCTTGCCAAAGAAGCCACGAGCCTGCGGTTTGACCCCCGAGCCACGCCTGTGTGGGCAGGCTGCACAAAGTGTACAGACTCCTCCTCGGAGAAAACGGGCCTGGGAGGGTCCTCCCAGAGAGCAGAGCCGGGGCGGGGGGACCCCCGATGCCTGCTCCCTGGATCCCACCGTCGCTGGCCTGGTGCTGCCGCGTGCTCTCCCTTGTTCTGATGAGTTTTACCCACATTCATCCCGTCCCTGTCCCACATCTCATTCTGGTTCAGAGCAGGTAGTAACTTGGCTCTTACTTCTAGATCCCGGGCTGCCGCAGGTGGAGAACACGGTGCATCCCTAAGAGATAGGAGGCCTCGAGCGGAAACGGGGTGTGGCGTGAGGGTGTGCCCCTGGTGGAGGGTGGTGCGAGCCGAGAAGGGGGACGCTACCTCTGGGTCGCCAGAGGGCAGATTGTTGCGGGGACTCAGTAATTCACCAAAACTCCATTTCCTACCCTTCCTGGACAGACTGCACTTCCCGGCCTCCTAGGTGGTTAATGGCAGAAGTGGACGGAGGCTTTCAGAAGGTGGGGCTTCCCCCCCCCCGCCCCGCCCCACCTTCCCCTTCAGGAAGCAGCTGGCTGCGGGGAGGGAGAACCCAGCTTGTACATCTGATCTCTGAGGCATTGTGCAGTCTCTCTGTTAGACTAACAGAGAGGCCCGGTCCGGTCAGGCATTTCGATTTGTTGCTGAGGCTTATGGGGAGTCATCGAAAGGTTGTAAGCAGGGAAGCGTCATGTTCATTTTTATCTTATGTTATTTTTAATGTTTATTTATTTTTTAGACAGAGATAGAGCGTGAGCGGGGAGGGGAAGAGAGAGGGAGACACAGAACCCGAAGCAGGCTCCAGGCTCTGAGCTGTCAGCATAGAGCCCGACGCGGGGCTCGAACCCACGAACTGTGAGATCAGGACGTGAGCCGAAGTCAGAGGCTTCACCGACTGAGCCACCCAGGCGCCCCAGCCATGTTCATATTTATTTTAAAGGAATCTTGGCGGCTGCAGTGTGGAGAAAGGATTGCAAGGTGAAGGCTGTGGGTAGGAAGGCAGCTTAGGAGGGCAGGACAGAACCTAGGCCACAACAGGGGCGGTAAGACAGAGAAACTAGTGGGTTTGGAGTGTTTCCGTCACCTGTCCCAGAATCCCACAGCTGACGAGTGGCAGGGTAGGGATTCAAAATGGAGTCTGTCTGGGCGGAAGAGGGCCCCATGTGGTGTGTGTGTGTGTGTATGTGTGTGTGTACACATGGCCCCCAGATTCCATCTGCACTACAGCCAGCCTAGGCCGGAGCCCAGCATCCCTTGCCTGACCATATGGTCTCCCAGCCAGAAAGATCTTTCTAAGACCTCAGTCAGATCACGTCTCTGTCCTGCTCCAAACACTCCACTGCCCTCCCGCTGCGCGAAGGGTACCATCCGAGGGACCCGAAGCAGCCCCTGCTCCCCCCGTGTCCCTCACGTTCCTCCCACTTCAGCCACACTGACCTTGTTTCAGTTCTTCAGATCCTTCGAGTCTGTCCTTGCCTCAGGGCCTTTGTACTTCTGTCCCCTCTACCTGAAAGCTTCTTCCTCCACACATCACCATAATTTAATCTTGTCATTTAGATCTGTTGTCATTAGACAGGTGTTCAGCTGTTAGGAAAACCCAACTCACAGGGGCATTTCCTTTGTCTTATGTATTAGAAAGTCTGGAGAAGGAAGGTCCGGGGCTTGTGCGGTGGTGCTGTGAGGTTACTGAAGGCCCAGGCTCTTCATCGTCTACATCCCCTTTCTATGTTGACTTTTGCCCTCCTGATTGTTGCTTCCTGGCCACAAAATGGCTCCCGTACCTGCAGGCATCACAGCCATATTCTAGGCAAGAGGAAAGGTGGATGCTGCCCTTCCTGACCTCGCCATCTAATGGTGCCTCCCTGGGCACCCTTCCACCTCATTTTCCCCATCTTATTCTGATCCTGCACCACTACTTGGAGTTTTCTTCCTTGCGTCCTTGCTTGTTGACCAACTCTTGCCACTGAAATAAAAGCTCCCAAAGAGCAGGACTGCACCCACCTTGTGCATTGCCAGCCCCCCCCCCGCCCCCCGCTGCCACACAGTCTTTGGAGCGTAGGAATGTTTGTCAAATGAGCGAACAGTTAAGTCCCCTCTAGGGGCCAGAGTCAGGACGCAAACCCAGGTCTCCCACTTCACGGGCTCGGACATTTCACGGAGTGTCTCTGGGACCCTCTCTGTGAGGAATCCAGGCAGCCCAGTCTATTTGCAGGTCCAGGCATATGAACAAGGAGCCTGTGTTTTCAGGCCTGGATAGAGAGAGAGAGAGAGAGAGAGAGAGAGAAATCCTCCCCTGCCCCCCACTGGGATTTGGGGAGTGCTCCTTACTTAGTGTGAGGCTGTATTTCCTCAAAGGCTGGCTGGCCAGCAAGGTGGTCCTGGGTCGTACGGAGCCCAGAGTTAAATGGCAACATCTCACCTAGGGGGCAAGTGCCCCCCTTTCTGAGGGAGCTTTAGGGGAGTGACAATATCTAACTAGAATCTAATAACCTTTTTTTGTTGTTTTTATTGTATTTATTTTTGTAAGGTCCTGCATATGATACAGACATTACATTTGGATAGTCACATAGAGTTTCCCATTTAAATAAATATATTTCAGTGCTCAAAGAGTGAACCCATCAAGGAGCACTAGTGTGGGTGGACTAAGGGTCTGGCACAAATGCCGATCATCACTTCAACCTGCTTCCAGAACATTTTCATCCCACTGTTTTAATGGCCAAATAATACTCCATCGTGTGGGTTTATCCATTCATCCGTGGGTAGTTCCATCGTTTGGTGACTGTGAATAGTGCTGGCGAGAGCACGGGTGCCCTTTAGACAGCTTCGCGCGCAGCCATCCACCAGCCCACAGCAGCCCAACCCACGGGACCCAGGGCAAGTGTCGTCACCCCACACGTCCTTGTCCCGAATCAATATTCCTTTGGATCTCCAACTTCTTTTAGGCTGGATGTTGGCAACGGTCACCGCAGGGCACAGAGACTTGCTACATACGGTGGCCTCAGTCCAAACTAGGCAACAGTGTGTTTCTGGGCAGAGTTGTGTCACCCCAAAATTCATATGTTGAAGTCCGGGACCTCAGAATGGGGCTGTATTTGGAGATAGTCCTCAAAGAGGCAAGTGAGGTGAAATGAGGTCACATGGGTGGTCCTGACCCGATCTGACTGGCTACTTCAGAAGAAGAGAAAATCTGGACCCACAAGGAGACACTAGGAGAGTGTGTGTGTGTGTGTGTGTGTGTGTGTGCACGTGCACAGGGGGTCATGTGAGGACCGGTCTGTCGTACTTTGTTGTGGCAGCCCTAGTGAATGAATACACAGTATGTTTCAATGTCCTGGGAATATATCCTGAATCCCCTCCCTTCCCCTGCCATCCCCCAGCCCCAGTCTGGCTGTGAAATCAACATGCGAACGGATGTCTCACCTACCTCACGCTCCCGAGCGAGGCGCAGGCCATACGATGCACTGCAAAAAGGCACCATTATTAGCAAACCATCTTGGCCCAGTTTGCCTATTTCCTCCTCATATCGACACGGGAACGTTCCCATAGGGGCGCCCGGGTGGCCCAGTTGGTTCAGCGTCTGACTCTTGGTTTCAGCTCAGGTCAGGATTACATGGTTCACGGGATCAAGCCCCACACCGGCCTCTGCAGTGACAGCACAGAGCCTGCTTGGGATTCTCTCTCTCTTTCCCTCCCCCCTCCCCCGCTCACATGTGCGCTCACTCTCTCTAAATGAATTAACGAACTTAAAAAACCAACACTGGAATGTCACCCGTTTGCGTCACCCTTCGGTATCCTTGCCCCATCTGCCCCAGCCCTGACCTAGGGCTGATGGAAGGCAGCGGCCTCATCCATTTATTCCTCTGTCTCCAGGGCTTTTTCACAACCTGGCACAGAGCAGGTGCTCAGCAAGGATTAGGTGACAAATGAGCGAGTGACATACCTCCCATGGATCATCACAACCGCTAAGTAGGCTCACCGCTCATGCTGACCGCTATCAATCTCCACCAAGAAGATAAATTAGGAGCGATCTGTGCCTTTCCCAGACTCGCTGCGTGAAGCTGTGGCAACTGTTTTATCTTAACGGGCGTGAACAGCATGTGCCGGGGGTTCCCAAAGAGTGCGGTTTCTGCACACACACCAGGGCCTTTTCTGCATCCGAGGTGGCCTGCCGATGGGTGGGATGACGGAGGCTCCCCAGGAACATCCTGGAAGGACACTGGCCAGCTGCAGTTGGGCTAACGACTGGGCTTTTGCAGCAGGGAGCACAGGTAGGCCCGCTTTTGTCTCACCAAGTGGAGAGCTGTGCCAAAAGGAGTTTAGGAAGGGGCTGTTCCAGCTGCCTACTGCTGCGTAACCAGCCACTTCACGGAGGCACAGAGCAGCAGCCATTTGATCCTGCTCACGCAGTCTGTGGGTCAGGAATCCAGACAGGGCACAGCAGGGAGGGCTTATCTCTGTCCCTCCACGTCTGGGGCCTCCATGGGGGCGGCGTGAAGAGGGTGCCGGTGACGCTTCGGGAAAACAGCCCCCGCTGGTGGGAGCGGAGGGCGGTCGGGCCGTATTTATCACAGTGACAAGCGCCCACAGCCTTTGACCCAGCAAGTTCCCTTTCGGAAATGATCCCACAGGAAGACATGCGCACGGGCACTAGGAAGTTGTGCAAGCGCGCGCACCGCAGCCCTCTCGGAAACGGTGAAAGACTCCGGGAGGCTGGCTAGGAAAAGCATGGTTCTGGTAAAACAAAGTGGTGTGTGCTGAGAGTGACCTCCAAGATTCGGTGGAGAGAGAAACGCGAGTCCCGGAGCTGTGTGCGTGGCACGCACCCTGTGGGTCAAAGAAAACTGTTTTGAATAGACGTATACCCTTGCCCCGGTCTGGACGATCCGTAGACACAGAAGACAGGGACCAGCGATAGCTTTAGGAGGAGTCAAGGATGAGGCAATGAGAAGACAGGATACGAGAAACTTATTTTCGCCGCACATTGCTTTGCAATTTGAATTCGATGGGTGAATACATCACCCATTCGGAATTAAAATTCTATTTTAAACATGCTCATTTTTGATGCCTCACATCAGAAGTTCAGACCTTCACGTTAAAATATTATACTAAAGGTGTTTATATAAAGGTGTTTAGTATAATATATTATACCAAAGGTGTTTCTGTTTGCCTTTCCCGCATGCCTACTACGTGCTATGAAGCATCCGTGCAGTAACTTGTTGAACACATACTTGTTTCCCTCCTCGTACAGAAGTGTGCAGTGGCTGGTGTGGGAATGGCGTCTGTGGTTCCCATCCTGCACTTGCCTGTTTAGGCTCTTCTTCGCAGCCAGGACCGGGAGCCTGCAAACCTCATTTCCCAGATGCCCTGGTCAGGTGACCCTGCCTCCAGGAGGCACCAGCAGGGCTTCAGAAGACAGGAGGGAGGGAGGAGCCATCCCAGCCCAGGATTCTGGCGGCCCCTCAGGCCCTGGTGGTGACAGCAGCTGTGTGACAGTAGCACCCCTGAGGGTGTGGCTCTCAATTCCTGCTCAAGCAAGCAGGAATCACAGTTCTGGGAAATGTTATTTCTCCTTTTGCTCCTCTGGTCTTAGGGGCCACAGCCGCTCCCTCCAGTTACTAATCTGTGCGTGTCCTCATTGTTCCCTGGCTCCTCCTGCCCTCCCAACACCCCTGTAAACAATGCCCTGTATTACATTTCTTCTGCCTGAAATACCTAGGGTGGCTTTCCCCACCCCCTAACTAGACACTAACACACAGGTAAAATTACGCCCATTTTACAGATGAGAACACTGAAATTCAGACAGAGGAAGTGACTTAACCAAAGGCAAACCCAGCACCTCTCCTCCCTCACCATGCTCCGGGTATCCTCATCTCATTTCTGGGACACATCAAGCTTGCTCACACTCCAGAGCCTTCACACCTCTTCTCTTGTGCAGAACATTCTGTCGCTAGTTCTACATGTGCACACGGTTTCTCTTCATTCAGGTCCTGTGCAAACGTCACCTCTTGAGAGAGAGCTCCTGTAGCCACCCACAATCCCCAAGCCACTCTACATCACCCTGCTTGATTTCTTCTTAGAAATTCTCTGAAAATATTTACTCACACTGGAAAGCCCATGAGACCAGGAACGGTGCTTACCTTACTAAATGCTGTCTCTGGTGCCTGAGAGTACCCGGCACTGAATGTGCACTCAATACTTGTTGGCTCTAAAAATGAATGAGTGAAAAGGGTGCACGAGAAGTGCCATTATTTTTGAGCACCAGCGAGGCCCCGCCTTTCCCACCGGCTGGTTGTCTGCTAGCAGTTCAGGGGTCTCTTCAGGAGGCTCCACTGCGCGGGAGGCCACAGGAATTTCAATTCCCACCATTCAGGATGTACCCTCAGTAACTGGGTGCTCAGTTGCTACAAGCTGAGTGAACCAGCCTCCCTATGAACCTTCCCGAAGGTGTCTGTGCACTATCAGTGATCAAGAGGCAACATTCTGGGGGTGAGGGCAGGATCTCAGCTCAAGTCAGCAGATTGGAAGCAGATGGCCTGCCAGGAGTTAAGTGCAAGAGCCAGGGAGATGGGAAGATCATGCTAGGTCCACAGCTGTTGGAGCACTTAACATTTCCTCTGTGCTTTAGACGCTGGCCTGGGACCGGTCCTCGTTGACGAAGGTGGCGTTTCCAGAGCTTTTCCTGAGAGGCGCCATAGCATGGTGTGATCTCTGCAATCAGACAGCTTGGGTTCAATTCCTGGCACCATTCTTGACCCGGCAGGCAGGGTGACCTTGGAAAGTCACTTGGGCGGTTCCCTCATTTGCACAATGAGAATGCTGATAACACTTTCACAAGGCTGTTGTGAAGATGAGAAGAGTTAAATCACTCACCATGTGACACTTGGAACACATAACACTTTGAACAGGGCTGGGCACACATAGCCATCAGCTGTTCTTGTCACCTTATCTAACATTTATGGATAAGTTCCACACACGTATCATCCTATATCGTGTCCATAGCAGTCGTGTGAGGAGAGCTGCTAATATCACCGCTGCCTGGCCAACAAGGAAGCTGTGAGAAGCAGGTTATAGAAGCAGCCCCGGATCCAGAATGGGGAGCCATGCTTCAAACCCAGCTGTTCTAGAATCCCCAGAAACCCTCTTAATCACCACACCGGGCTGGAGAAAACGGGCCTATCTGTATAACTGCTCAGAGGTCTCCAGCAGCGTGTTACACATCGGGACTCTGAGGCAAGGTTGTGTGACCCAACGAGAAGAGCAGATAGTTCTGAGGGACCAGACTCAAGTCTAAAGGATAGTTGGCGGGGGGAACGGACAAAGGATTGTTGGCTGGGAGAGAAAGACTTTTAGGGAAAACATGAAACAACTAGGGACCTACAAATGTTCTGAATTCGCCAGCCTGGCAAGTTCCAGGCAAGGAGAGGCAGTTGAACCTGGTCAGTTAGACAACCTCCAAACCACGAAGGGGCTTCCAGATTGTGCTAAGGAGCTTGAATTTCATCGCATAGGTGATGAGGGACTGTGAGAGGATTTCAAGCATTTAAATCTACCGCAGAATGTGAGCTGGAAGGAAATACTGATGAATCCTCAGTGGTAAAAGTGCCTTCTACACCTGCCAACCCCCTTCCCAGGCTTGCTGAGCTCCGCCAGAGTTGGATGCTGGGAGCGCTGTGCTTCTTCCTGTCTCTGAATCTGGACATTTTGACATATTAAGAGGTGCTCAAGTATTTATGGAGCCCCTAATGTGTCTGGCAACGTTGTCTGTGGAAAGCAGGAGAGGGACTATAAGTTCAAACACTGCAAAGGTTCCGCCCAAATAGCCCAAAGGTTCACGGGAGCCGCATCTAGGAATCCGTGGTTTCCATTTAGTCTCTCCTGACTTTACAGCAGCCTCCAGGCAGGGAAATGCCAGGTCCTGTGCAGGGATCCCGTCGGGGGCGGCGGGGGTGTTGCCCCCCATATACCTTCAAAGACACGGAAATATGCGATTATGCTCACGTCCCCGCACCAAGACACGAGTGGGAGGCGTGGTGGAGACCAAAGGGCCTAAGTTGGCCCACCTAAAATCGGCTTTTCTCTCTACGGGACCATGTTTCTTTCATAGCAATGATCGCGTGTTGTAGTTCTTCCTCTTCTCTGCTTTGAGATTCTCAATTCCAACAGTCTGCAAGCAGGGACTTTCGTGGCAGCAGGGACCGCGTCCGTCCTGTCCCCAGAGCATCCCGGGAGTCCAGAGCATTTGGGGGAATGGAGCGGGAGTAGCGAGGGCCTCCGAGAAAGGCCGGTGGCGCCTCGGGCCCCTCGGTGACCTTAGTGGACAGAGGCGGCTGTGAAGGGCAGATCGGGCCACCTTCGCGGAGGGCGAGACCGAGGCGCCGGCTGGACGCGCCGGCTGCGGGGCGGGCGCGAGGGCGGCGAGCGCGGGTAGGACCGACAAGCGACAGGCGGGCCTCACAGCAAGCGCGGCGCCGCTCGGCGACTGCAGCGGGCAGCGCCGGGACGCCTCCCGCGTGGCGCTCTGGGAGTTGTAGGCACTTTCCTTTCCACTCTCCTTCCGCGCTTTGCTCTTGAAGCCCAAGGCCGTACTAACGGGTGGGCGCCTGTAACTCCTAGCCTGTGAATTTTGGGAATTTTAATTTCTAAAAAGGTGTCCTGAATAGAACTCCTCCCAGAGTGCCTCCTTCTACTGGAAGGTTTGAGGACTACATTTCCCAGGCGACGTCAAGGAGGCGGTGCTTCCGGCGCGCGCGATGCATTTTGGACATTGTAGTCCCGTGGGGCTCGATTTTCACCTCCCGGGCAGTCCGGGGATGTGGCCCGGACTACATTTCCCTTCAGTCCGCCCGCTATCCCGAGGCCGTCTTGGCGCGAGACATTTGCGAGCAGAGTGTCTCCAAGATGGCCGCTTGGGGAAGGAGGCGTCTTGGCCCGGGCAGCAGTGGCGGCAGCGCCCGAGAGAGGTGAGATCCGGGGGCCTGTTGCTCTCCCAGGACGAGTGGCTTAGGAGCCGGGGAGCCAGTAAAGCCTCCTGGAGCCGCACCGCTGTCCCTGCCTTCGTACCCGGGCTCCCCCTTCTCGCCCACTCGCCCTCCTCGTACCCCTGCGGGGCACGCGGGGTTCCTGCTCGGGCCGACCCAGGATCTGCGTGGGAGCCGGCGCCCCCTCTAGCTGGGCTGAGGCGGTCTCCATGGAGGGTTCAGGGGAGGTGACGATGGCGGGGCCGGGCGAAGTGGGCCGCGGCCGTACAGGGTCGGGCCGGGGATCGAGGCCGGGCCACGCGGGAAGGATCCGGAGCCCCGCGCAGGCCCGAGGGACCCGCCTAGCATCCCGCGGCCGAGCAGCGACCGAAGCTCCCGTCCCACCTGGCCACGAGCGTGGTCATATTGGCCGCGACCCCTGACGTGGCGAGGAATAGCTCGGGGAAGGGAGAAGGAAGGGGAAACCTTCACTAAGTGGGCCAGCTGCGGGCAGGGCAGTGCAGTCTGCACGTTTATCAGGGGAGCCTTAACCTTCCCCAGTTTGTCTCCCGGGCCGAGAACCGGCCGCTTCCTCGAACCCTCGATGTTTGCGACTTTTCGCGGGTTCTCTGCAAGCGCCCCTGCCGTGGAAGTCCTTTGAAGTGACCTTTCCTAATGAATGGTGTGTGGATACGGAGCAAGGGACTTGTGTCTTCCAAGGTGGATCTCGATTTGTAGAACTGACTTGTAGAAGATGAGATTGGAATAGTTTTCGTGCTTCGTGTTGAATTTACAGTTTCTGCTTCAGGAAAGCAGTGTCACTTAGTAGAAGCCACTAGAAGCTAGCTGTTCAGCTACCAGAAATTTGGGAAAGGATGTGTATTGGTGGAATCACCTGGATTCGACTGCTCAGTCCATTTTGTTATGGCTTGGTTGGTATAGCAGAGGTCAGCAGGAAAGTTTTGTGTTTGCTTTTTTTTGTCTTTTTGGAGAGGCTTATTAAACAGAAAAGTTATCTTTCTCTCTCTCCCCTCACCCCCCCCTCTTTCTCTCAACTACCCTCCTTTTCCTTTTCTTTGATTCTATCACGTTCATTGCTGTTTAGTGCAGATGGCTTTCTCAGCTCAGAAGATTCCTTTTTGATAGTTGTGATAAACCAGCTTGCATTTTATTCTTAAGCTCAGAGTTACCCAATGTTATCAGTTCTGCATTTCCTCTTCCGTGGAAAAGCAGTGAATGGCAAGCAGATATTTTTGTTTTTCCAACTCTCATCTGGTATTTCTTAGATCAGACCATAGGAAGAAGTTAAAGGTTTCCAGATGGTCTTTAAACCTGGCAAACGTCTTCAAGGTCTTCAATCTGAACACTAATCCTTTAGTAATAGGAAGTGACCTGTTTAGAAGACTCAAGAGTATCTGAAAGGCATTTGTCCTTACTGGACAAAAACAATTGAAAGGGCCAAGTGGGGATGCCCCAGACGTCATCCAAGGGCCGTGCCAGTACAAGTTAAGCTTTTATTGATCTGAGAAATCAGATACTGGGGATTTTTTTCTCCTCGGTTGGAGACCAGCATTAATTCAAAACTGAGTTTGCAAACCAGCAGCCCAGAGGCTGTTGACCATCGGTTTTAAAAAAGAATTTAAGTTAGTTGCCAGTACTTAGGAGCTGAAAGGTTTCACATAAAACTCTCCTCGCAAAGCTGAGTGGTGGCCGACATTTTTGGCCAAGGCAAGTACTCTCTAGTTCATTACTCACCTGACGGCTCGACTCACTGCAGTTACCTGCCTAGTCTCCTTAGGTGTTCAGATCGCAACCTTTGGCCTGGAACTACTCACTCATGCAGATGCTGTATGTGAGCCAGGGTTGGGGTGTCAGGTTTTGTGATTCGGGTGGCACCATCTCTCTTTCTTCCAGATAACGTGGTGTGGCTGGGGGGAGCCCCTCTGTTTGCCTTTGCTGCGAGGCCCTACCCGGGCTCTGTTGGAGGGGACATTTGCCGGAGCCCGGTTTCCCAAAGATCCTCCCACGCTGAGCAGGGGATGGAAACATAACCCGCTGCTGGGCCAGCTAGCTAACTTCTGGGCACACCTCCATCCCTGCTCAGTGGGCGGAAAGAGTGTTCGGGTGGGGCAGGCTGGATTAATTGATTGCCCAGCGCCGCAGATTAAGAGGCCCAAGCATATTATTGGCTCCAGCGTCGGAAATAGGCTGTTTATGGCCCTCTTAAATGAGTTTGTTCCATGTCACATTCATGCTGACTCAAATCTCAGCTTCACATTGTGAGACCACTTTCTAGAATTGCTTGACACACCTAGTTGGAGTCTGCTTTATGCTGAAACTGAAGGACACGTTGCCTGGTTTGGGGCAGGGGCTGGAGCAGAGCAACACTTTGGGCAAACTTTCCAGATTCGCCAGGGCCTGCAAACTCCAAAGCATGACTTGTATTTAAAGGCCCTGCCTAGTGCCAGACTGTCCACAAGACAGCGTTAATGACGGTCCACTTTAGAATACCCAATGTGTGAATTCTTTACCTGGTTCTTGAGTCTAGAGCTGTGTTCATTCAGTAGCCACTAGTCACATGTGGCAATTAAATTTAAAGTAATTAAAAACAGGAGCTCCTGGCTGGCTCAGTCGGTAAAGCATGCAACTCTTGATCTCGGGGCTGTGAGTTCAAGCCCCACGTCGGGTGTAGAGATTCCTTAAAAAAATAAAAGTAAAAAGTGATTCAAAATTCGGCTCCTCAGTCACACTAGTCACATTTCATGTGCTCAGTAGCCACATGTGGCTTGGGGCTACCACACTGGACAGCACAGATAGAGAACACATCCATCACTGCAGAAAGTTCTGTTGATATAACAGTACTGGTCTAGACTAAAATAGGAGAGGGGTAAGAAATAGCAAAATGATAGCTGCTTGCATGTTGATTTTTCTCTCCGCTCCATTAAATCCAGGGAATCAACAGTGTTTGTAATGAAGAACATCACACTCTGAGCTGTAACCTGAATTCTTGTCCAAAATTCAGCACCCTGGCAGCGAGCACACGACACAGATTGCCACTTGTCCCGTCGGCGTCTTTGAGACACGCTTGCCCATCTAGGAAGGCACAGTGCAGGCATCTGTGTGTTCTGCCACTTGGGTGCCAACGTGGACCAGCTCACAGACGGTCCCTCCTGTCCCACTCGGGCTGCTTCTCTTCACTCCCTCAGGGCCTCTGAGCATCCCTGAGTTCTCCGTGATTGTTGGAATGGGAGTATAGCCACGTGCTGTCAGTTCCTGTTTTTCTCATCATGTGAAGAAGTCCTTGATCTGATTCTGACCATGGTGCGAGGCAGCGGCGCTGTCTGAAGACCTGGGGTGTTCAGAGGGCCGTGCAAACTGGACTAAATGCTCAGGTTGTAGTGTGAGATCACCTTTCGCGGCCCTCCTCTCCCCTGGCTTGTGCAGCCGTCGGCGTGTCTAGGCGGCCCGTGCCACGGGACTGCTTCCCCATCTTTGCGTACCACACCTTATTCCCCAGGACTTGGGCCTCCTTTCTGCCGCTTTGTTTCGTATATGAATTGGACAGACGTGCTCCCGGATGGCTGGTGAAGGGCGCAGTTCCCAGGCCAGCCGAACAGATGGGCCACAAGCCACGTGGGCAGGTGGCTCACATTCCGGGAGTGACATTCTCCTCATTCTGGTCTGATCCTTTCCTTTTAGAGCTGAGGCACCTTAGGGGTCTGGGGTATTTTATTTCTCTTGGAAAACTGCCGTTCTGGCTCTAGCGTGTGGTAAAAATGTTTCTCTCCTCCTGGTCTGGATGAGCCGCGCGGGTACGGCATCCGCCCCCAAGTCTCTGGGTGTGCGGCCCTTGACAGTTGTGGGTCCTCCTCAGCTGGCTGCCAGAAGGTGGAGCCCGGCACGGCTGGGCCACACGTTCTGCTTCCAGAAATTGGATGTTGCGTGTTAAGATCATCCGCTGGGGTTCATCCTGTTAGGCACGAGTTTCCATTTTCCTTGATTTACGTGAGCAGTCTGGATTCCGGCAGCGCTGACTTGTGCCTCAGTGGTTCAGTCCCGTAGGCCGCGTTCCAGCGCGGACCCGACTTTCTGAAGAACGGAGGGGCAACCTTGTACCCAGGGACGGGAGGAGGCGGCTGAAGCCAGGCCTGAGTTTAGCTTCTGTGTCCTGGGCCTCAGTGAGCAGAGACCGCGGGAGGAGGCGGGAGGTGCTCCATAGAGCCGGCACAGGGGAACCTCCCGGCTGCCACTGTGCTCGGTCCCCGGTGCCAGCAGCCACTGGACGGGCCACAGAGTTCTTGGGAAAGCCAGTAATCACTTAGTAGCCATAAGAGTTCTCTAGCTCAGGGCTGTTCGGTAGGATTTTCTGCCACGACAGAAGCGTTGCCGATCTGTTCTGTCCGTGAGGGTAGCCGTTAGCCACGTGTGCGTGAGCATTGGAAGTGTGGCTCCCGCGTCTGAGCAACTGGATTTTTTATTTTACGGTTTTCTTTTTAAGATTATTTATGTATTTATTTATTTTGAGGGAGAGAGAGCACGTGCACGAGTGGGGGAGGGACAGAGAGAATCCCAAGCAGGCTCAGCAGCGCAGAGCCCGACGCGGGGCTCGAACCCACGAGCCGTGAGATCGTGACCTGAGCCAAAGCTGAGCCACCCGGGCACCTTTTTATTGTAGTTTTAATTAATTTAAATGTAAACAGCCGCCTGGGCCTCACATGGGGGCGGTGCTTGGCGGCCTTCACTTTGGCGTGCACGCCTGACCCCTGCTTCACCTCCACCGCGGCCCTGGGGGAGAGGTAAGGCCTCTGCCCTAGTTGACGCGGGGCGGCCCGGCTCGAAACGGCCGGGTGTGTTGCCCTTGGATACAAAGCCAGTGAGTAACCGAGAGGGAACCTGAATCCAGGTCTCTTGACTCCCACCCTTGGTGCGCAGTGTTCTTCCCACGGCAGAGAGCTGCTCGGTTTCCAGAGTACAGAGGAGGAAAGTGTGGTCTCGCGTGGGGCTTCCTTTGAGACAGATGATAATGTCAGGTGCCTGTGGAAGTTCCTCGGCCCGTTTGGAACCGTCCTCAATATTTGGGGCTACCTGCCTGTGTCTTCCTGTACTAATTGCCCCCACTCTTTTCGTTTGTTTTTTTTTTTTAATTTTCCAACTTTTTTTTTTTTTAAGTTTTTGTATTTGTTTTGAGATAGAGTATGAGCGGGGGAGGGGCAGAGAGCGCGAGAGACAGCCCCAAGCAGGCTCCACGCTGTCAGCGCAGAGCCCGACGCAGGGCTCAACCCCACGAACCCTGAGATCATGACCTGAGCCAAAACCAGGAGTCGGATGCTTAGCTGCTGAGCCACCTGGGCGCCCCCTTGTTGGGCTTTCAATCCACAATGTACGGTCCTACTGCCTGCCTCTCTGGCTCCTACTCCCTCTCTGAGGGAGCAGTTGCTCCTTTCGGTTAGCCAAAAGTGCGTTCTCCTCGATCTGGGGGCTAGAGGGACAGTCCGGCACCTCACAGAGCATAGGTGACCACGTGCTTATTAGGCGGAGAGCAACCTGACATATGGACCTAGTTTCGTGTAATTTTCTCCTGTCAGTTATTTCAAATGAGTTTCCGCTGTCTTTTTTTTTTTTTTTATTTTGAGAGAAAGAGCGTAAATAAGTGGGGGAGGGGCAGAGAGAGGGGGAGGGAGAGTCCCTAGCAGGCTCCGCACCGGCAGCATGGAGCCCGACGTGGGGCCCGAACCCATGGACGGTGAGATCATGACCTGAGATAGAAGTCAGACGCTTAACCGACTGAAGCACCCGGGCGCCCCGCCCTGCCGATGCATTTAGGTGACCCGTCACATTCAGGCCCAGTGCAGGGGATACCGTGACGAAAACACACTCTGCCTTCACAGAGCTCAGGATTGACATCCTCTGTATGTCACGTGGGAGGGAGCGCATGCCTGGGCGCTGCCTGTGAGCCGCAGGCCCGCTCCGGGACGTAGGCCTGAAGCAGGCGCTTCGCCACAGTTCGATTAGGTTCTTCTGGTTCTGCCACGACCAGAAGGTGATGGGGGCTTGCGTGAGCGAACAGGGAAGTGGAATTTTCCTCCTCCTCCCTGGCAGGACCGCACGGGTGTGACCCCGGCAGGACACCGCAGCCACGAGATGCCGCCTGTGCCCAGGCTCGCGGTGGTGGGGTGCTTCCCTGGTAGCGTGGGCTTCTCCGCGGGCACAGAGACGCTGCCGGAGCCGGAACTGGGCCCCCTCCGGCTGCCGAGGGCCCGTGGCTGTCTGCCCTCGTCACCCCAAGGGATATGGGCTGTTGAACAAGACTTTTCTTTTTAAGAAAATGCGTGCAGTGAATTTTCCCACTGTTATAAGAGAAACCCATGATTCTTTGTTTTCTTTTTTGAAGAATACAGATAACGTATGAAGGAAAATAAAATCTCAGTCACCTGTTAGGCCACCATCCGGGGAAAACCATTGTCGACCGTTTTCCACGTATTGCATCTTTGATACTTCCCTCCAGGTGTTTTGTCTTGGATTTTTAAGAATTGTATATTAAACAGACCCAAAGTATGTTTCTAATATGTGGAAAGTCATAAACTTGCTACCATACGTCTGGCCTTTGAGAACCTTATGCTAAATGAAAGAAGCCAGTCACAAAAGACCACAAACATAATTGCATTTATATGAAACGTGCAGAATAGGTGAGTCCATCGAGTCAGGAAGGGGACGGGTGCTTGCCGGGGGCTGGGGAGGGGTGGGGGAAATGGGGAGCCGTGGGGTTTCTCTTTGGGGTGATGGAAATATTCTAGTATCGATTGTGCTGTTTGTTACACAACTTGGTGCAAGTGCTGAGCCACCGAATTGTACACTCCAAATGGGTGAGTTGTGTGGCCCGTGACTTCTGTCTCAGTAACGCTGTCATTAAAAAGTACAAATCAGAGGCGCCTGGGTGGCTCAGTCGGTTAAGCAGCCGACTTCGGCTCAGGTCATGATCTCGGGGTCCGTGGTTCAAGCCCCGCGTCAGGCTCTGTGCTGACAGCTCAGAGCCCGGAGCCTGTTTCGGATTCTATGTCTCCCTCTCTCTCTGACCCTCCCCCGTTCATGCTCTCTCTCTGTCTCAAAAATAAATAAACGTTAAAAAAAAAAAAAATTAAAAAAAGTACAAATCAAAAGCACAGTGAGATACAGAAACAGGCACCTGGGTGGCTCCGTCGGTTGAATGTCCGACTTCGGCTCGGGTCGTGATCTCGTGGTTCGGGAGTTCGAGCCCCGCGTCAGGCTCACTGCCGTCAGCGTGTCAGCACAGAGCCGCTTCAGATCCTCTGTCCACCGTCCACCCCACCCCCCGCCCTTTCCCTGTTTACGTGCTCTCTCAAAAGATAAATAAAACATTTTTTAAAAAACAAAATAATAACTTCTGGTGAGGACGTGGAGCAGTTGGAACCCTCATGTTCTTTTGGTGGGAATATAAAATGACGCAGCCGTGGGGCATGCGGGTGACTCAGTCGGTTAAGTGGCTGACCCTTGATTTCGGCTCAGGTCATGATCTCATGGCTTCACGAGTTAAAGCTCCGCATCGGACTCTGCACTGACAGTGCAGAGCCTGCTTGGGATTCTCTCTCTCCCCCTCCCCCCATTCGTGCTCGTGTTCTCTCTCCCTCAAAGTAAATAAATTTAATAGGATTTTTTTTTTTTAATTTTTTTCAACGTTTTTTATTTATTTTGGGGACAGAGAGAGACAGAGCATGAACGGGGGAGGGGCAGAGAGAGAGGGAGACACAGAATCGGAAACAGGCTCCAGGCTCCGAGCCATCAGCCCAGAGCCCGACGCGGGGCTCGAACTCACGGACCGCGAGATCGTGACCTGGCTGAAGTCGGACGCTTAACCGACTGCGCCACCCAGGCGCCCCTCAAAGTAAATAAATTTAAAAAAATAAAATGATGCACCCACTGTGGAAGACGGTGTGGTGGTTCCTCAAAAATGAAAAGAATTAGGGGCGCCTGGGTGGCTTAGTCAGTTAAGTGTCTGATTCTCGATTTCGGCTCAGGTCATGATCTCAGAGTCACGAGATTGAGTCCCGAGTCAGGCTCTGCACCGAGCTTGGAGTCTGTATCCTTAAGATTCTCTCTGCCTGCCCTTCCCCTGCTCACACACCTGCACGCGGATCCGTCTCTCTAAAAAAATCTAAAAAATGAAAAGAATGACCACATGATCCGACAGTCCTTCTAGATACGTATCCAGAAGGATTAAAAGCAGAGAGTTGAGCAGGTAGGTTTATACCACGTTCGCCACATTCCTAATAGCTAGAAGGTGGAAGTGGCCCAAGCATCATGGATGGATGATGGATAGACAAGTGAGGTGTATACATATGATGGAACATTGTTTATTCGTCCTTAAACAGAAAGGAAGTTCTGACTCATGCTGCATAACCTGAATGAACCTTAAGAACATTACGTTAAGTAAGCCAGCCACAAAAGGACAAATACTATATGATTTCACTTGCGTGTGGTACCTAAGGTTATCAGATTCACAGAGACGCAGAGTGGAAGGTGGGGAGTGGGGGCTGGGAGCTGTCGTTTAACGGGGACAGAGTTTTAGTTTCGCAAGATGAAACCGTCCTGGAGATTGGTTGCCCAGCAATGTGCCCTAACGCTACCGAGCTGCACACTTACAAATGGTTAGGACAGGAAATTTCATCTGTATTTCCCCGTGATTTGAAGATAGTTAAACCTGCGTGCTCACCGCTCAGCCTAAGAAGTAGAAAACTAGCATTACCCTGGCGCACATGTCCCTTCTTGCAGGCAGAGGCCACCTCGCTCCTGAATTGTCCTTTCCTTGTTTTTCTTCCTAGTCACCACACGTGAAAACGTTCCTAAATGCCGTATCCTTGCGTTCTGTGTGCTTCCGAATGTGTCTGTCCGTCTGCGTGTGTTCTGAACCTGCTTTCTCCTTCGCTTTGCGTGGGAGGGATTCAGCTGTACCTCCGGTTTCCCTCTCGTGGAGGAGCAGCTCAATTTATCGATCCCTTCCCATCAGTTCTGCTCTTCTCGGACAGTGCCACTCAGAACTTTTTTGCGCAGCTCTGACTTTTGGGGAGGTATCTGCAGACTTTGGGGATCCCATGTTTGAGACTACTTCTGTAATTTCAGATCCCTCTGAGAGAAGCTTCCCAGTGGTGCGGGGGACCCCAGGGCCACATGCCGGGCAGGCTGCCAGCTGTGCAGAGAAGATACCCGCACCCAGGGAATGGAGTTTGTCAGGTTGCTTCTTCATTACGGCCACCTTCTCACCACAAAGCCAGTGTTTCCAAGGGATCCCTCTGATGCGAGCGCAGATTCAGAGGAGGGGAGCGGAGGGTCTCGGGCCCACTGTGGTTAAAGGCAGAGGGAGGGAGGCGGATCCAAGAGCCCCGGTCACAAGTGCCCGTGACCCTGAGGCCACATCTGTAGCCGCCATCCCAGCTCAGATGGGTTGATGTTCTGCTCCACAGGCTGGTTAAGGGCTCAACGTGCGCATCGATCTCAGCACTGGCAGAGAGGGTGTGCAAGAGCGTAACCCTTACCTCGTGGTAAGTACCACGGAACGTGCTGAATTCGAGAGGTTCAGAAGCCATTTGGTAAACGGGACTCTCCTTTCTGGAGCCACTCCATGCCCCTCCCCAAGTGATAGAATTCTCAGGTCTTTGTACTTCCAGAAATGCGTGTAAAAGCAAGCATGTGCACTAAAGTTCGCATACTCTAATCACTGTTCTGGATTTGGCCTTTTTCACCGATCTCGTAGATACTTTTCCATCACTGCTCTTTCCCTCTCACACTCTTCCTCTTTTTTTTTACATGAACTCTTTATTAGGACTCTTACTGGTCATTACACACCTGCCATGGAAAGCACAAATGAAGTCCCTTAAGCCCCAGAGACTCCCAGGTAGCTTTTTTTTTTTTTTTTTTTTTTCCCCCCATATGCACTTGTGTACCAGGGTTCAAGTTGGGGGTTGGCTGGTAATGCTCTGAAATTGTTCAGGGCAACCTTCTAACTAGGCTCCTTCTTTAGTTGGGTTACATTCGACCCGGAAACAAGCAAGCCACACGTGGGTGGGCCCTGGGGTACCTGGGTGGTGATGGACATGCCTCTCTCCTGGGAGTAGTCAGCCACCAGGTTTCTGAAGTAACTGCCCATGGCAGCCATGTGAACTGAATCCTGTGGTCCAGGCAGCTTTTAACGCCTATGTTTGCAGGCACATAGGGCACCCCAGCTGCCACAGCCAGGTGGAAGTGGAGTACTTGATGGGGTGGCCTCTAACAGAGGGGGCCCCAACGTGTGTGTGTGTGTGTGTGTGTGTGTGTGTGTGTGTGTGTGTGTGTGTTTCGGACCTTGCTGTCTCCTTGTATATGTTGCAAATCTCCTTCTCCAGACATCAGATCATATCCTCTGGCAATGAAACAAGAACAAGAATCCCTTTCCTGAATTTGGGCCGAGTAGTTTGGCTTTGAGAGGATTCGAGAGGGTCAGGGCAGTGGTGTGGCAGTGCCTGCCTGCTGGACTGGCTGCAGAGGGTGCCTTGTTTGAAGGCCCCTGGGATGTTACTTCAGTGTGGCTTACGCTCTTTTGTTTTTGCACTGTGGGCGACTGGTGATGGGTAGGAGTGGGGTGGCCGGCCCACAGAAAGCCGCGGCGGCTTTAGGAAGCCGGCGTGCTCTGGATGTGTATATTGGGGGAGCAAACCCGTGCCCACACACACTCCTCTGAGCTGTGGTGTTTGTGACTTGCCGGCAGCCGGAAGGCAGAGGGTGGACGGCCGTCCATGTCCCCTCACTGTCCGTTCCTGTGCCGTCGGGCCTGACGCAGGCACACGTGACAGCAGCGGTGAGACAGGAACCCGGAGGGTACAGGGTCAGGCTCGAAGGGACCCGTAGACACACCTACTCATCTGTGTCAACAAAGGACAGGAGAGTACCGTGCCCACCACGCCCGCCCCTGGGACGGGCTGGGAAAAGGCAGGCGGGCTGGGAAGAGGCAGGCGGTGTGGATAGGGATGCAGGCGGTGTGGATAGGGATGCCGGCGGGGCTTGCAGAAGCTGGGGGAGGGCGAGGTGGGATCTCCCTGCTGACGGGCCTCCAGAATGGAGCAGTCTGTTCTAGGTCGGTGGGGTTTCAACAGGCATTTCTTATTGGGCCTCACGGTACTTTTTTTCCACCATGTTCAGGATGGCTACAATCTGCTGGGCAGAGAGGGCACCGTACTGAGGTCGAGTTGGGTTTGGTCAGGAACATTCTATAATCCCAGTCTTGACACCCACGTTCGGCTTTGAACATTCTAGAGGAACCTTGTGGCCAGAAAGGCATCCCTGGACTCGCTCTGATAGTCAGCAGGACACACGGCCTTGGAAGTGTCTCCTCTCCACCACCTGAACGCGCGGCCCGGGAGCAAGCCCTCTCCCTGCCCCTGCACGCACGCGCGCAGTCAGCCCCTTACCAGTGACTTACCCGACCAGCGTGAAACCCTGCCTCTCAGGTTGGCGTGTTTGCTAACTGGCTTCTAAAGTGCTGAGTCCTGCCTGGGAGGAAGGACTGAAACAGCCCCATCTCCTCTCTCTGAACGAAAACCAAGTGGAGGCCTTGAAAGGGCAAACCCCACTTTTCCTGTTTTCTCAACTTCCGGTGGACTCTTGTGGAAACAGCTCATTGACCCATCGTGGAGAGGCAGCCCTGACTACTGGTGAGCTGCTTTGGCAACGTCCCATGTTTAGGAGGCTTCTTGTCCGACCCCCAGGGAACAACTTCTCCCCAGTGCACGCCAGTTAATTAGGGCCTGTGATTTAATTAGGAGGCTTCCTTGAGCCCAGCTTAATTACAGTTACCTTTTCAGGATAAAGACTTCCCTCTGCCCGAGTCCCAGCCCGTGCCTTTTGCTACAGTGCTTCCCACCCGGATCGGAGGCCCCTCCTGGAGGATGCCCTTCCCCCTGCCCCTGGGGGCACGGTCAGCCTGTTACCAGTGACTTTTCCTTTCTTGTTTTGTTTTTTTTTTTAATGTTTTATTTGTTTTTTGAGAGGGAGAGACAGTATGAGCGGGGGAGGGGCAGAGAGAGACAGAGACACCGAATCTGAAGCAGGCTCCAGGCTCTGAGCTGTCAGCACAGAGCCCGACACGGGGCTCGAACTCACGGACCGCGAGCTCATGACCTGAGCTGAAGTCGGTTGCTCAACCGACTGAGCCACCCAGGCGCCCCTAAGTGACTTTTCCTTTCTGATGTGCCCGCAGGAGAGTATTGATCAGGCATTTTCCTAACAGAGTGAAACTGCCTCTTAGGTTTGCTTATTTGTTGGCTGAAAGTAGTTTCTACTGTGCTGAATCCTGCCTGGGGGTAGTAACTGGAAGGAGTGCTCAGGGGTCTGTCGCTGTGGTCTCGGGCTCTGATCGCCCGGCCTTTGTCCTTGAAGTGCGCCCATGACAACCTGATTTTCACCACATCTAACATGTCATTGCTTTCATCTCTGAAGGAGGGCCAAGACCTAGAGCTTCTGGGGGTGACCTTGTTTCACAGCCGCTGAGGCATATGTGAGAGGTGCTCTGCACTGCCTGTGACAGGGGTTAAGTGACTTGATCCAGCCTTGAGCTGTGTCTAGCAGTGCCCTCTCAGAGGCTGGTATAAAGAAGGCTTTTTACCAGATGAACAGAGAACACAAAACTAGGAGAAACAGTATATGCTAGACAGCAGTATGGAGATTTGGAAAGATCTGGACAGGCTGAAACAAGCCAAATGGAAATGACAAGGCACGTACAGGTCTATATTTAGGTTTGCCCATCAGGGGGTGTGGAAAGACTCTGCTTTGGATGCAAAGTCTGCACTGGAGGGACCTCACATAGGATCCCGAAACTGCCTGCAATGCCCCGTGGCCCACGGTCACAGCCAGCTATCTGGCCTTGACCCAGAGCTGAGTTGTCTGTAAGCGTCCAGGTTTGTCTTCCGCTGGTGAGGGTCAGGCCGCCCGTCCCTAGTCCCAGGGGGACGTCGGATCAGCTCAGCCACTTGAAGTGGGTCTTTGTGAAGTGTTTCTTATACGAACGAGAGGAGGATTTACTGGCAGTAAACACCTACAGAGTCCTGGAGGACCAGGGTCAGAATGGGCCAGAACCTCTGGGGCCCTTTGTGTCGTCCGTACACTAAATTTCAGAGTCACTGCTGTTCTTGAGGCTGCTGGCTTTGGGAAGGGCCGTGGGGGCTTTGTGCAGCTTGTCCTCTGTTGACGGCTGGAGGAGTTTTGTGCTCCATCATCCAAGGCGAAGGCGACCCTATCTATCTATCTTTTGTCCCACAGGGCAGGGCTGACTCCTTCTAAACTTTGCAAAGGGCAGAGTGTTTGGCTTTGTCGGTCTTACGTCTGTTGGTTTCCATCAAAGAAGCCTCCTCCTGCAATCGCCCTGATTAACCAAGAGCACGTGTCACTCTGCCGACCTTGGGCCTCTGTGTTGATAAGAATCCGGGCTGAAACCATTCTTTCTTCCTTGGGGCTCCTTAGGGAACTTGGATCTGTCCACTGCCTCAGGCTATCTCCCCGGCCCAGTACACATCATAGGCTGTCATCTTCTGGAGAGCTGGGTACCCCTTCTTTCCTGTGTCTTTTCTACATTTCACTAGTAATCATTCTCTCAGAAAAACAATAAAATCTTTCCTATCTTACATATTGGGTTCCAGGGAGGATTAACTCCTAAGTGAGATGTGGTGCCGTCAGGAGCTCAGGCTCTCTGCTGAGCGCCAGGCCCAGACTTGAGTCACGAACCTCTCGCGGCGTCTCAGCGCCGAAGCGTGGTGTGTGTGCCCCTCAGCCTAACTATCTCCTCTCTCTCCCCCCCCACCCCACCCCCACTCCAAGGGTGAGCTTGTCGGCCACAGACTGTTACATCGTGCACGAGATCTACAATGGGGAGAACGCCCAAGACCAGTTTGAGTACGAGCTGGAGCAGGCCCTGGAAGCCCAGTACAAGTACATCGTGATCGAGCCCACGCGCATCGGCGACGAGACTGCCCGCTGGATCACCGTGGGCAACTGCCTGCACAAGACCACCGTGCTGGCGGGCACCGCCTGCCTCTTCACCCCGTTGGCGCTGCCCTTAGATTACTCCCACTACATCTCCCTGCCCGCAGGCGTGCTCAGCCTGGCCTGCTGCACCCTCTACGGCATCTCCTGGCAGTTTGACCCTTGCTGCAAGTACCAAGTGGAGTACGACGCCTATAAACTGTCCCGCCTGCCCCTGCACACACTCACTTCGTCCACCCCGGTGGTGCTGGTCCGGAAGGACGACCTGCACAGAAAGAGACTGCACAACACGATAGCACTCGCCGCCCTGGTGTACTGTGTAAAGAAGATTTACGAACTCTATGCCGTATGATTTCAGTAGAACAGGGAGAGAAGCAATCGGCCCGGCCCACGAGAGACCACAGAGTGTTCAGATTTGCCACAGTAACAGGTTTTTGCTCTGTGAGGCGGCGGCGGAGCCTGGGAAGGTGTTTGGTTTAATATCTGTTATTTTAAAAAAATAACACAGGTCACAGGCGTACCAAGGGTTTGTCAACTCCTTACACTAAGATATGGATTTCCATAACCCGCAGGGGGTCCGAGCGGTGGAAGTCTGGGAAGACCGGGCGGTGCGCGTTGGCGGCACGGCTGCCGAGGGGATGTGAATGCGCTTGCGGGGGGCGGGGGGAGGTCTTTAAGTATATTGTTTAACTGTACCATCCAGAGCCAACCAGAAGCTATTGACCATTAAAATTATGAGAATTTCAACTTCGGGTGTCTTCTCTTTCCATGACTGCCTAGCTGCTGCCCACAGTCTGCTCTGGGTGGTAGCTCGCCCGGGGCAGCGGTGGGCACCTGGTGTCGCCATCCACAGCAAGGACGGGCCTCGGAACAAGGCAGGCCCAGACCCTTCCCAGAGCGGTTCACCTCTGACGGCGGCCTCGTTCTCAAGGCCAGCACAGCTGAATGCTGCTCGGGCCACGTGGTAGGATCAGGTGACGAGGTCCAGAGGTCACTGGGTTTCCGTTTGGGTCCACGTGGAGAACTGAGGCCTGGGATCCCCTGTCCAGAGCTTTTGATTTTGAAGGACACACAAATGAACATCCGGCACCTGAGCTGTTCCTGAGGCGGACCCTGAGTTCAAGCCCACTGCCCTAGGCTGAGGAAGCACCCTCCCCTCGGCGCCCGTCTCAGTGTTCCCATTCCATAGCAGTCAGGTCCCGTGTCCCCCTCACAGCAAAGGGCAGATTGCACACCATCCTCCATATCCCTGTAAGGTTTCGGATAAATGAAACCGGCCTTTCCACAAAGACACTGGGTTCCCCGCCTTAACTGCAACCTTCCTAAGACCTGCTCAGTCCTCCCTGAAGAGCTACATGGTACTTCTTTCTGAAGGGTCCATCTTCAAGAAGCAACCTAGTTTTAAAGGCTCTACCAGGAAGAGCTGATACCAGAGAATAATGAAGGGGTGCATGCGGAGGTGTTCAGAGCTCAAAGGGAGTGACTGGGCTATTTATTGTAAGGGAGATTCAGAGCTTTTAAAAGCTTTCAAAATGGACCGTCCATCATCCACAAAGAGTTTGAAAAACTGTAACTCCGAGGAGCCTAGAAATATTAATCACTCATTCGAATGCCGGGTGGCAAAATGGTGTTGGCTACACACTGTCGTTCACGGGGCAGTCTGGCCGTCTGGAGCAAAAGGATAAATTGGTAGCGATCCCAGACAAATAGACCTGGTCTCAATTGTACAGTGCCTGCGGTCCCTTGGGCGTCTGGCTGCCGGCTCTCGAGCCTGCTGGGCCGGAATGGTAGGTGTTTTTGTAATAAACGGCCCAGGTTCGGAAAGGGAGCCCCATGCTCTGCCTGCACATCAGCTTTCCTGGGGCAGGAGGCTAGAAGTGGACAAGTAGCCATCTCGGTGGGTTGAGGGCTGAGCAGAAGCCCTCACCAGGAGAAGAGGCGAAGTGCGAACAAGGTGCCTGAGGCTGCGCTCAACAAACTGATTCTTGTCTGCTGGACTAGCCCAGGTTCTGAGACACCACCTCACTTACAGGTCTCCTGCCAGGGTGAGGGCTCGGCACTGCTGGGGAGCGCGGGGCAGGACTCTCATGTTCCAGGCCTCTACGCGAGCGGCGCCCCAAACTGGCTGGGAAGGGGAGCGGCAGGATCACACCTCCTGCAGCTGGAAGGATTCCCTTCTGTGGGCGCCGGCTTCTCTGTTCCCGTCGCCTTCCCACTTCGACATCGCTGACAAGTGGGTTGTGCTCCTCTGTGACGTGCCACGATGCTCTGGAAGAAACAGCAATTTTTAAGTCACTGCCAACTGAGAAACAAAGGCCAAGTCGGCTGGGCCCTTCTCTGCAAAGTCCACACACGAGCCTTGTGCGTGCCATTTCTGTGAATGCATCGTGCAATTAACCTAATTACGTGAGTCTTGTTGGAACTGCCCAGTCTCACCCCAGTTTCAGAGGAGAGCAGAGAGCGTTTGTAAAGGTCAACTCGTCAAGAATGCGGGGGGAGCAGATCCTGGCAAGCGCTCAGGGACGGTCTCTCTTCGTTAGTCTATCTGCGCCCTCCAAAGTGTTCACATCTGCTTCAGCAGCTGTCAGGCCCCACTGAAGGGGAGGGAGACTCCTTCCGTGGAGCCTGCGAGGAGCCGGGCAGTGCGCCCAGGCAGCTGCGCGCTCACCATTCCATCCAGTCACTCGCGAGCCGTGGCCGCTCAGCAGTGCGCAGATGTGTGGTGCTGCCATCTGGAAACTCACTTGGTTGTACTTTCCATGCTCTGATTTGGGCACGAAACACAGGCGCGCCTGCTTCTGCCCTCGGACCAGTGAAACACCAGGAGACCTGAAGAGCAAAGTGGAAAGTGCCTTTGAACTTCATCTGCAGGCAGAAGCAATCCAGAACTGAGCTTTTCAACCATACCCAGAATCCCAGGATGAAAGAGAGAGAGGAGAACAAAGCTTTGAGGACAGAAGGGAGAAACTGGAACAGCACCGCCACCACCCCAGGCGGCAGATGTTCGTATTCAGACACCGATCTGAAAGCAAGAGTGACATTATCAGGGAAACACAAATCAAAACCACAGTGAGATAATACCTCACACCTGCCAAATGGCCACGATGAACAACTCAGGCGACAACAGATGTTGGTGCAGATAGAGAGGAACCCTTTTGCACTGCTGGTGGGAATGCAAACTGGTGCAGCCACTGTGGAAAACAGTATGGAGGTTCCTCCAAAAACTGAAAATAGAACTACCCTGCGACCCAGCAATTACACTATTAGGAATTTATCTAAAGGACACAGGAGTGCTGATTCGAAGGGGCACATGCACCCCAATGTTTGTAGCAGCACTATTGACAGTAGCCAAAGTACAGAAAGAGCCCAATGTCCACTGCCTGGTGAATGGATAAAGAAGAGGTGGTATATACATTCAATGGAATAAATGTATTCCAATCATGATTTCACTCACATGTGGAATTTAAGATAAAAAACAAATGAACATAAGGGGAGGGAAGAAAAAATAATATAAAAAACAGAGAGGGAGACAAACCATAAGAGACTCTTAAATACAGAGAACAAACTGAGGGTTGCTCTCGGGTGTTGGGTGGGGAGATGGGCTAAATGAGCGATGGGCACTAAGGGCACTTGCTGGGAGGAGGACCAGGTGTTCTATGTAAGTGATGAGCCACTAGATTCTATTCCTGAAATCATTAGCACACTATGTGTTAAGTAACTAGGATCTACATTTTTAAAACATTTTTAAAAAGAGATGCCAAGTTGGGGTCCTGGTCCTGCGGCCGCCATCCCAGTGGAGACAGCAAGCCCCGCCTTTACCAGGCAGTGCTGTCTCCGGGGAGCCGCGCCCAACTCCAGAGGCCCCCCAACATGGCTTGACGTGCCACACGGACTTTTGAAGAACCCTGAATCGCTTGCCCTTTTAGTCCTCTGCGTAGTTTCCAAGGCCGGAGAGAGCATGTGCTGCGGTGCGAGCCGATCTTCAGTACCTCTCTGACCTTGCCGACCTCCTCAAGGGCAGCTGGGCCTCAGCCTTTGGCAGACAGCCAGATCCAGCTAAATTTAATGGTTGTTTGTATTACATTATTCACTATTCATACGGTAGAATATAAGGTTTCTAAAGTAAGTTTTAGCAAGTGAGTTGGTTGAGTCTTCAAGAATGTACGGTAAAGACACATCCAGTGGTTTGGGATCTGGCTCAAGTGTTGTATCTAGGTTGAGACCCTGCACGTCTGCTCCAAGTTCTGCGTGCCACCTGCACCCCAGTCAGGGCTTGGGGGGCTCCCAGCCACTGTCACAGTGGCCCCCAAAGCAACCGCCTCAACAGTGCGTTTGACGTCTTTTGATGACAGACCGTGTGGCTGCTAAACGTGTGTTCTTTTGAGGGCAGGAGATCGCATCGGCCTCCAGGTGCTGCCCGTTTTGTTTATCGGAGAGAAAAGGGCAGCACTTGGATACGGGCCCTGTTGAAAGTGCCCATCAACAAGTGTCCAAGGAGAGATGTTCTCTCATTCCCATTTAGAGGAAAAGCTTTCTTTGTCACTGCCTTTTCCTGAGCACCTGCTGTGCCCTTGGCCATTTAACTCAATGTCACGCTAGGCTTTAGAGTGGCTGCTACTGCTGTCTTGGGTCCAGCTCTTCCCTGGCTCTAAGAACCCTGATGTGAACAGTAAGGTCTCTCTGTTCCATGTCTGGAGGGAAGTAGATGGTTTATTTGGAAGATGAAGAGCCAACCCATATGTCTATATCCACATTTCAACCAGGGGCCCTTGGAATGTTCAGGCCCATGGTGGGAGCTGGGGAAGATCACCAGATCTAATGCCCCACTCTTCATGCTCCTGCTCTCAGGAAACTTGACGGCCTCAAACACTAACCACAGGCTGTGGCTTTGGCCATTTTTATTTCAGGGATAGCTTTTAAAACACAAGCTCCATAGGACCAGAGTTGGGACACAGTGCGAGGTGCCGGTGTGATATGCAAGATTTTTATTCCAAGTTGGGAAAGTCATACAATACACCCACAATTTCCACTTTCAGCCTCAATAATAGGAAAAGTTTCATCCTAAACTTTCAATATGAAGTTGATTCACTCATTGAACCTCAACCATGTATTTTTAAGAAATCAAAAAGGTGGAAGCAGGCATCCAACAGGCACAGCTAGCAAATGACTGCTCTCACCAGGGACCAGATGCTGCTTTACAATCTCTCCCCACCTGACCAGGCTTCTGAGTCTTCTTTCCTAGAGGATACACGGGACCATGTGGGGTTTTCCTCTCCCTTTTGCCTGTTTCCTTAATAAATTCGTCTTCTGCTTGGAGTGGGGCCTGGTCTACGGGGCTTGAGGTGAGAGTTTACAGGGGAAACAGGGAATTCCTTTTAGGAACTAAAGCCGGCATCACTTGGGTTATGCTGGAAGACAGAAGGCGTATTAGCCCATTGGTCATGTTGGATGATGGACTGTAGAGCCCTGAAAATGGATACGGATGATGGCTTCTTACGACAGCCTTCTCCCTTGAGTGCTACAGGTGCCTCTGCCAAAACAATTAGGCACGTGGTCCAGATAAGTCAAATATGAGAACTGGGTCAGGTGATGTCAGGATGTCTTCTGTTTTCAAGGCTGAAACACTTTCTAGGAGCTGGCGGAGGCTGGAATTCAAAGGAGGCATAGTTTTTCCAGCCCTTGAGGACTACACCTCTGACTGCTCATTCATTTATTTCAGGTCCTTACTTTAAAATGAGCTCCACATTTGTTCCGTAAGGTTTACCCCTCATCCCTGGGAAGAAGGTTGTTGCCTTTTTGGTTTTCATTCTATTAGCAGAGGCCTAGCCAGGGATCTTCAGTTCAGGACAAGTGTGTGTATGTTCCATCTTTCCCACTCGTAAGACAAACATCCAGTAAAGTCTCAACAAACACAGCTGTCCCTTGTCCAGCACCTGTACCCAGGCAGGTGCTGCTTCCCTATCCCACCTCGGACGCGCGACTAGGAGTTCTTGGATTTCCGCTCCTTTCTGGCCCTGGAGGCCATGAGGCTGAAGAAGAGCCCAGGAGCCAGAGTTCGCAGATAAATGGCCAAGGAAGGCAGGAGGTCGGCCAGGATCACATCTTTCTTTTTCTTCCCCACCGCAGCCAGAACATCTCGGGCCACCTCCACGGGGCTTCGGCCTTGGGCTGTGGTCTTGTCCATAACTAAAATAAACAAAACCAAAGAAACACATGAACTTAGAAGCAGAAGTCTCTCTCCGCAGGACTTGAGCTGACATGAACCGATGTCGGCTGAATTTCCCATCATGGGGCCCTTGCCACAGTCTGTCAGGAGGCAAGGGGTTTGCCACCATCCCTGACTATTCCGTACTCCAAAGAAATGAGGAAGCCGTCAGCAGCTCAGTGTGTGTGAGGGGGGAAAGGGGACTGTGGGTGAGATGTGGAAACGAGGTAGATGGGTGACCTTGTAAGTGCTTACAACTGGTGGCTCATGACACAGGCCAAAGGCCAGCCCAGATGGGGTCTCAAAGAGCAATCACACACACACCGATTCCCGACCTTGGGAACTGTTGTCTACCGGAACGCACAACTAAGGGTGTTGCAGCACTGATTTGTCTGGGGTAGCTTGGCCTGAGGTCTGCCAGACAGGTGATAGGAGGAGACTATGACCCCTCATGTGCATGACAAGCTGGCCAGACTGAGAGTGAGGTGGGTCAGGAAGAGACGTCCCAGTTCCCCACATCATGTGGTGACCGGTAAGGAACAGGAAGAAATCCTTGGTTCGTTTTCGGTGTCAGAGGCAGCTCAGGGAGGTTAGGAGGTGTTAGGCTGGTTGACGCCAACTGATATTCCTTCTTTCCTAGTGATGTGACAATGTTGCCGACCAAGCAGAACCAGTTGGCAGCCAGAGAGGAGAGGCCACTAGCGCAGACCATTTGAAACTATTTGTAAGTTGTCCAAACCGCATGAGCCTCCTCACCGATATCTGTTCTCGTTGGGTTTTTGTCAACACAGAATTGATTTCTGATAGTTGCTTCTTTTTAAAGGCCATAGAGGGAATTTTTTTAAAAAGATTCTTCTAGGGGCACCCGGGTGGCTCAGTGGCTTAAGCATCTGACTTTGCTTAGATCGTGATCTCACGGTTCGTGAGTTTGAGCCCTGCATCAGGCTCTCTGCTGTCTGTCAGCTTGGAGCCCGCTTAGGATCCTCTGTCCTCTTCTCCCTCTGACCTTCCCCTGCTCATGTGCGCACGCACACACACACTCTCTCTCAGAATAAATAAATAAACTGGAAAAAAAAAAAAAAGGAAAAGAGCTTTACATTAAAAAGAAAAAAAACATTCCTCTAGGGGTTCCTGGGTGGCTCAGTTGGAAAAGATTCTTCTAGGGGCAACTTTGGCTCAGGTCATGATCTCGCAGTTCACAAGTTCAAGCACTGGACTGGGCTCTGGGCTGTCACTGTGGAGCCCACTTCCGGTCCTCTGTCTCCCTCTCTCTCTGTCCCTCCCCTGCTTGCTCTCTCTCTCTCTCTCTCTCTCTCTCAAAAATAAACACTTAAAAAAAAAGAGATTCTTCTAGGTATAAATAAGTATGAACCTCTCTAGCTCTATGCCTCTATATGGTTTCTGCTGACTTGCTGAGTGAGCGCCTATCCAGGGCATGTGCAGTTCAGGTCTGGCCGAGGTGGGGTGCAGGAACAGGAGGCCCCTGGTGAACACCATAGCATAGGCCCAAAAGGTCACATCCAGGGAGGCAGGACAGGCAGGTCAGTACTTAAGAGGGAGGCAGGCCCCACGCAAGTGTGGGAAAGCAAACTCAGTTCCCAGGGCAATAGCGTGCATGGGTCACCTGACCTGGGAGGCTGGCCTGAGCCTGCACGCTGGGGCCGGGCCATTCAGCCCACTAGTGGTGACTGCAGGTCAGCTCACCACATCTTTGGCTGAAGCAAGATGGGAGATCTGAGACCGGGACACCCAGCGTCACCCCAGAAGACTGTGCTCTTTCCTTTGAGTATCCTGAAATCAGTCATTTCTCAAGCACACTGAGTGGGGAATCTTTTGGGGCAAGCAACCCATACTTTCCATGCGATTAATCCACTTTGATTTTACTTTAATTCACTGAGGATGGGTTAGCGGAAAGTCTGGCAGCATTTCAGCTTGGCCCTCAAAGTCCTTTAAGGACTGAGTCCTGGCCAACAGGGACCCTGTTCCAACAGCTGCAATGGTGATGCTCAGGCTAAGGATGGCTCGTGGTAAATGACCATTATTCAACAGTATATATAACCAACACCCATACATCAAGTTTTTTAGTTTTAAAAATTATATTCCAGGGGCGCCTGGGTGGCTCCATCAGTTAAGCATCCGACTTTGGCTCAGGTCATGATCTTGCGGTTCCTGAGTTCGAGCCCTCCATCCTTCTGATAGTTCAGGGCCTGGAGCCTGCTTCAGATTCTGTGCCTCCCTCTCTCTGTCCCTACCCTGCTCACACTTTGTCTCTCTCTCTCTCTCTCTCTCTCTCAAAAGTAAGTAAACATTTTTAAAAAAGGTTTTTTTAAATTATATTCCAGGGGCACCCTGGGTGGTTCAGGAAGTTAAGTGCCCCACTCTTGGTTTAGGTTCAGGTCATGATCTCATGGTTCGTGGCATGGAGCCCCACATTGGGCTCTGTGCTGACAGCATGGATTCTCTCTCTCTGCCCCTCCCCCACTCATCCTCCCTCTCTCTCTCTCTCTCTCTCTCTCTCTCTCTCTCTCCCTTCCTCCCTCCCTCTCTCTCTTTCTGTCTCTCTCAAATAAATAAACTTAAAAAAATTACATTCCAAATGAAAAAGAATCAAAGAATCATCAGGTGAGAGAAGCACATCTCGCTATCGCCAGCCGACAGCTTTTCACGGAAGAAAAGAGAAACTAGGGCCTCACCTCCATATTTGGACCCATCAGCAGTGACAGCATTTACAGAGAGGTTGGTGTGGATGTAGCCAGGGCTGATGACAGTCACCTCGATCTCATACTGTTCCATCTCGGCACGAAGACAGTCAAAGAATGCCTGGGTTGCATGTTTGGAGGCCGCATCTGCAAAGGTTTGTGGCCAGAGATGCAGGTGAGGGCGAGGGCCTGAGACAGGCCCACATATTCGTTCCCATTCATTCGCTTTTACTTAAAAACTGATATTACAATTTAAGATTACAGTATTACAGCCGTGTTCCTTTCCTGACTTAGGGAAGTGCAGTGTATACCTGTTCTTAGGAAATACCCTGCTGTGTAGGAGTAAAGGAGCATCATATTCCTCACCCTCTTTCAAATGATTCAGGAAAAAAATTATAAATCATATATACACACATACATGCATATATACACACAACACACACAGAATATGATAAAGCAAATATGGTCAGATGTTAACAACTGGGGAATCTACATGAAGGCGACACGGGAGTTCCTTGTACTGTTCCTGCAACTTTTAAGTCTGAAATTATTCTAACATTAAGAGTTAAAACATATATATATATATATATCACAACTTAATGTCTAATGAGTGAAACATTTAAGTGGGACAGAGGATATAAGAGTCAAAGTCTTCCTTCTGTCTTCCAATTCCATTCTCCAGAGATAACCTATGCTAATGGTTTCTCAGTATTTACTTTTTAGATACTCTATGTACATATATGTGATTTTACACTTAATTTTTTTTTTAACAGAAGTGAGCTCTACTGTTTATATTATTCCTGCCAGTAGCTTTTTCCCCCTGGTGATACAGACCATATAGCCTCTGTGGCACCCGTGCAGGCCCACCATGCTCTCCATGGGCCACCAGACTTCAGGGGTTGGAACTTCCGGGCTTGTCTCCAGGTCTCGTCACTGAACAGAGCTGCCAGTGAGCATCCTTGCATGCACGGGAGTGTGTGTATAAAATCCATGCTTAGCTTTCTTATGTATTTTGTTTGATAAACTTCCATGAAGTGGCTTCATCTGGAAGAGCCATCGATCCTGCTCCACTTGGGAGAAGTCGAGCCACGGCAGCTTGTCGGCCACGGCTCCACAGTGTGGTGAAAGGTGCTCTGAGGGGGGACAACAGTGACCCGACAATGACATTCTTGGGAAACACACAGCATCTCCACTGAAAATCAGTTTCCTCCAATTCAGAGTTCTAAGTAGCTTAGCCATGGGAAAGGGGCATCCATCAGCCGAAATGGCAGGAAGGGAAAAAGCAAGGAAGTGTCCCGGCAAGGCACGTGAGAGAGTCCAGCGTCGGCCCTCCCTGTGGTGCCTTTCTCAGGCCAGCGCCTTTGGTGTGGGCCGAGCTGCTGGGGGCTGGACGAGGAGTTTGCGGGTAGGTGGGTGGAGAGAGCTGCTCTTGTCAGCTGTGATCCCAGGGGTGCAGCCCAGGCCCAAGGATTGAGAAGAGTCACCCTGGGGGGGGGGTCCCCAAATAGAAGGCTGCACCCTGATGACTACTCTCACAGAGTCCCAGGCCGTAGGTCCTCAGCCAGGCTGACTTATCACCATCACCACGGCTGTCACTAGTGAGCCCCTCCGACCTGCAGGGCACGGGGCTCAACAGGCCACCTAGATCATCCCACCAGCGGTGGGAAGCGGGTAAGGCCGCTCTCCCATTTTATAGTCAAGAAGACTGCTGCTCACCAGGGCTAGCTAACATGCCCAGGCACACCGCCACACTCAGTCTGCTCGTCATAAAGCACCCAGACCAACTCTGCGGGACCTACTGCAGCCACAGGCCAAGTGGAGAACAAAATTCAGGGAGATTAAGTCAAAGTAAAGTTTGAAAGTAATTTAGTACAAAGAATATATCCTTTACCCTGATTTATCTATTATTAACATTTCACCTCATTTGTTTTATCATTTGTGATTATATTTCTTCCTGAACCATTAGAGCTGTCTTAGAGAGCTGTCCTGTGCTGCCGGGAGTCAAAATGGAATGCTGGTGAGCAGGGAAATAACAACCTCGGAAACAACTATGGATGGAGAACCCCACAGTTCACAAAGGACTCTTGGTCTCCAGGTGTCTCCTCTTATCTTTAACACAGCCTTGTGAAGTGTGTGCGGTAACCGTCAGTCTCTTCACAAGCAAGGAGACAGAGGGTCAGGGACTTTAAGTTACTTGCCTAAGGACACGCGACTAGAACCACAGGCAAAGCAGGGGTTTGTATCTGGAGAGAAAGAAGATGTCTTTGTCACAGCTCCGGTTCAGATAGCGTCCGGCCGGATGTCTGGTACGGCCCTTGCAAAGTGCTGAGCCGGCTCTGCCCTCCCTCCTTTCGCTGCCCAGCGCGCAGCTGCGCCAGGCGGAGGCCCGCACTCGGAGGTGAGAACAGGTGACGTCAGCACTGACTGCACAGGGCAGAGCAAAGGAAGGAGTTCCCCGGGCGGTCCGTGAAACCACCTTTGAAATCTTTCAGCAAAACAGAACCAGGCTCCGTCTGTTTGCCGGTACAACGGGGCGGTAGACAGCGGAGTGAAATGATATCTCAGAACTCTGGCCCAGTCACTCGTACGTGGAGGTGAGTGTGCCAACCGGAAGTCAGTTTGGCAGGGTTAATTTCCTGGTCCTATTTAATACTTCCACTTTTGGGAATTTATCTTACTGAAACCCTCCCACGAGTGCCCAGAGATGTAAGTATTCAAGGAGGTTCTGGGTAGCACATCATCGGTACCGGTCAAGAACTGAGGGCACGTGATCCTCACGCGTCCAGGAAGATGGCTCAACAGCTCACGTCGTATCTACCCGAGGCATTACTACTATATCGTCTGGTGGAATTGATTAGCAAGCCACAAAACAGTATGTACAATGTGATTCCGTGTTTGTACGCTACCATGTGTTTGCTCACGTGAGAAAAGTTTGGAGGCACGTGCCACAAAGTGACCCAGCGGAAGTGCCCGTGAGGACGGTGCAGACCGACAATGAGATGGTGGCTAGCGCGCACGGCCCTCGGCCCGGCACCGCTCGGGCGCTTCTCCCCCAGTGCTCAGAGAGGAACTCAGTCTTCCCGGAGGCTCCTCTGGCCTGGGTCTGGCCCTGTCTCCCTTCTGCAGATGCAGACTGGGGGTGCGGCGAGGACACTCGCACGAGGTCACTCGGGGGAGAGGGGGGTGGGTAAGGAGTGGAGCTGCCATCTGAAGCCCGGCCTGCTCAGAGCACATTCTGATCAATTCCCTCCCACACTCTGTATTGAGTGTCTGCCCAGCGACACTAAGTGTGTTATTTTTATAATCACGAGAAAACATTAGGGAAAAGCATAGGGGAGAGAGACTAGGAAGTACTCACATGCTGATCGGAAAGGAATGCTGATTTTGCCCTGGATGCTGCTGATCGCAACAATATGGCCTTGTCGCCTTTTGATCATGGAGGGCAGGAGTGCTGAAGAAAGAGAGCAGAGGCTTTAGGGCAGGACTTCTCTTCTGGTCACCACAGCTAACGCTGACAGGAGGCGAGCTTGCTTATTGTATGTAGTCAGAGCCAGGGAGGTGAACAGGGAAGGCTTCTCAATGGGGAGCACCACGCTTCCTTGGGACTCTCAGGTCCCCTGTGCCCAGCAGACTGCCAACAGGAGGGAGGAGGCCAGTGGAGGACTGGGAAGGAAGCAAGGAGGGAGGCAGGCAGAAGCCTAATCACCAGGAACAGTCAGTCAGCTCAGTCACCTTTTCTAGGCAGAGCCTCTACCCTTGAGTGATACCCATGGCTGGACATAAAAATATCCCCACTTTGTATGGGTTTGCAAACACCATGAAGAGGAAATGGGGGGGGGGGGACAATGCTGTATAAATAAAGCTGTCACTGGGGAGAACATCTTGATTTAAGGCTATAAAGCAGATAAAGAAAATCCAAGTGAAAGCCTGGAGAAAACAAACACCCAAGCTCTAATGACAACACCCATTCCAGGGTAAAATAGATGGAGACGGGCAACATTTAGCTAAAAAGGAACCAAGTAAAGTGAAAAGAACGTCAACATAGCAGTGCTCCTTTTTCTTTTACTTCAGGACTGTTACCTTTCGTTAGAGCAACTGGGCCAAAGTAGTTTGTCTCCATGACTTTCTTGTCCACGTCTGGGGTAGTGTCCACAATGGCGCCTCGGTAGCTGATGCCAGCATTGTTGATGAGCACATCCACGTAGCCGAAGCACTGCAGGATCTCGGCTGTTGCTGCAACTATGGCCCCAGGGTCCGCAAGGTCAAAGGCCACCGTGTAAGGCTTGTGTGTCTGCACCTGGTCAAATATGACAGAAACCGAAGGCATCTTCAGAGTGACAGGCATGTGAACCACATGTCCCTGCTTTTCAGAGGGTGGGGAGTAGCCCGCTGGGCATGACATGCTCAGGCTCTAGCACCTGTCTTCCAAAGAAATGTGGCCTGAAGGATCTTGCCTGTGGTGCTCACGCATGACCTGGGCAACCTGTCCCCTGAACTGAAAATGACTACTAGAGCCAGACTCCCCTTGCTGCCCTGTGCCAGCATGGTGCTCTCCGGTACCATTACATCTCAACAGAGGCTCTATTCTTCTCGGGTTAAGCCACTTTCATTCATTTGTTCATGAAACATTTTTGTTGTTGTTGTTAATATATCTTCTTTGTGCCGGGCACTGGGGACAGGGCAAAAAGCAAGACAAACATGGTTCCTGTCTTCTAGAAGCAAACTGTCTAGTGAGGAAGACAGACAGATTCTCTAATTGTAAAGAACGGGATGTCAGGGGCGCCTGGGTGGCGCAGTCGGTTAAGCGTCCGACTTTAGCCAGGTCACGATCTCGCGGTCCGTGAGTTCGAGCCCCGCGTCAGGCTCTGGGCTGATGGCTCGGAGCCTGGAGCCTGTTTCCGATTCTGTGTCTCCCTCTCTCTCTGCCCCTCCCCCGTTCATGCTCTGTCTCTCTCTGTCCCAAAAATAAATAAAAAACGTTAAAAAAAAAAAAAATTAAAAAAAAAAAAAAAAAGAACGGGATGTCAGAGAAATGAAAAACTGAGCTGTCTAACTTACAGGACTTCCCAATGGAAGTGAGTTTAACAAGAGGCAGAAGGAGTGGGGGTATGAAATGAGAGAAGATGGCACAGTAGGAAGTTCTAGGAGTCTGTCTTTCCCCCTGGACGCTGTACTAGCAGAAACTCTCTGATATGACAATTTTGGAACTCTGTAGTCTATCTGATGCTTGCAGCTTCCGGGGCAGTGCTTGGCTGGCAAGTTATGGATAATCTGAGTCAATTCTAGCCATCAGCTTGGTGGTAGCTTTCCATTCCCCACCCCCATCCCTGTGGCAGGCCGCTGTAGGAAAGGCTACCCACATCTCTGGTGCAGCTTGAGGATGCCAAGGTAGGCAATGAGGACCTTGTCTCCAAAAATCAGGATTGCGTTCTGACGGTGGATTGCTGCTCTGATCACTGAGGCGCAGTATGGATGCAAGTTGCATTATTTTAACCACTACTAGCTAAAATAGTTTCCAATAGATTTAAAGGAGTTACACTTATTATTCTGATATTCAAAAATATAAATAAATCCCCAGAAAACACACCTGAGGAAGCCTAGACAATGGACTTCCTAGACATAGATTTTAAAGCAAATGTCTTAAAAGATCCTCAAAGTGCTAAAGGAAGACATGGAAAAAGTCAGAAAATTGATGTATAAACAAAATGAGAATATCATTAAAGAAACAAATTATAAAAAAAAATTCTGGAGCTCAAAAGTACAATGACAAAAATGGAAAATACCCTACAAGTTCAAAAGCAGATTTGAGCACAGAGAAGAGAGAATCAGTGAAACTGAAGAGAGGACATCTGAAATCACTGACTCTGAGAATAAGAAAAAAAGAAAAAGGAAAAGTAAACAGGACCTAAGGGATCGTTAGGATGCCATCAAGTGGACCAATAAACACACTGTGTAAATCTGAGAAGGAGAAAAGAGAGAGAAAGGGAAAGATAGAATATTTGAAGAATAATTGCTGAGGGGCTTGGCAGAATGGCTCCCTCAAAGAAGGGTGGCGAGAAGGGCCGTTCTCTCATCAATGAGGTAGGGACCAGAGAACACATCATCAATATTCACAAGCACATGCATAAAGTGGGTTTCAAAAAGCCCCTTGGACACTCAAAGAGATCCAGAAATTTGCCATGAAGGAGATGGGAACTCCAGATGTGCACACTGACACCAGGCTCAACAACGCTATCTGGGCCAAGGGAATAAGAAATGTTCCATACATGAATAACCATGTGCGGTTGGTTGTTCAGAAAACATAATGAGGATGAAAATTCACCAAACAAGCTCTATATGTCGGTCACCTATGTATCTGTCACCACTTCCAATAATCCACAGACCATTAATGTAGATGAGAACTAATTGCTGATTGTCAAATAAAGGTATAAAACTGGGAAAAAAAAGAATTGCTGAAAACTTTCTGAACTTCATGAAAGACATGAATCTACACATCAGAGAAGCTCAACATCGAGTTAGATAAATTCAGAGGCCCACTTGAAACATTATAATCAAACTGTCAAAAGACAAAAACAGAATCCTGAAAACAGCAAGAGAGAACTACTCACATAAAAGCAATTCTCAATACAATAATCAGCTGATTTCTAATCAGAAACGTTGGAGGCCAGAAGACAGTGGATTGATATATTAAAAGGGCTGAAAGAAAAAAACTGTCAACCAAGAATTCTGTATCGGGCACAACTATCCTTCAAAAATGAGGGAGAAATTAAGATTCCCAGATGAACAAAAGCTGAGGGAGTTAGTTACCACTAGACCTGCTCTGCAAGAAATGCTAAAGGGAGTCCTTCAGGTTTGAAATAAAAGAAAGCTGAACAGTAAAATCCAAAACTATATGAAGAAATAAAGATCTCCAGGAGAGTAAATGCAGGGGCAATTATGAAAGCTAGTATTATTGTAATTTTGGTTTGTAACTCCACTTTTTACTTTCTACATAATTTAAAACACAAATGTGTTTAAAAACTATTATTAATCTGGTAATGAGCAAGTAACATACAAAGATGTAATCTATGACATGAGTAACAGAAATGGGGGAGGACAGAGCCGTATCACAGTAGAATTTTTCTATGCCATTAATCCCCTTAGAAACCACAAACAAGGGGTGCCTAGGTGGGTGGCTTGGTCGGTTAAGCGTCTGACTTCAGCTCAGGTCATGATTTCACGGTTCGTGGGTTTGAGCCCCACATCGGGCTCTGTGCTGACAGCTTGGAGCCTGGAGCCTGCTTCAGATTCTGTGTCTCCCTCTCTCTGCCCCTCCCGTGCTCGTACTCTGTCTCTCTCTCTCAAAAATAAATAAACATTAAAAAAAATTTTTTTAAACAGAAACCACAAACAAAACAGCTGTAAAATATACACATGAGGAAATACAAAGGAAATCAAAAACACTTCACTACAAAAAAATCAACTGAACACAAAAGACAGAAATGCAGGAAATGAAGGACAAAAAAGCTGTAAAGTATACAGAAAACAAATAGCAACCTGGCAGAAGTTCCTCCTTAATATTAATTAGTTTAAATATAAATACTTTTAAATCTCTAATCAGAAGACAGATAAAATCTGGAATTTCTTTTAAAAATCCAACTATACGCTGTCTTTAAGAGACTCATTTTAAATCTAAAGATACAATTATCTTGGAAGTGAAAGGATGAAAGAAGGATATTCCAAGTAATAATCACCGAAAGACAGCTGGAGTGGCTGTACTAATATCAGACAAAACAGATTTTAAATCATAAAAGGTTACAAGAGACAGAAAAGGATATTGGATGTAGGCATACCTGAGAGATATTGCAGGTTTGCTTTCAGACCACTGACAGCAACTATCTCAATAAAACAAGTCAAATGAGTTTTTTGGTTTCCCAGTGGATATAAAAGTTATGTTTACACTATACTGCAGTCTATCAGTGTGCAATAGCATTATGTCTAAAAACAATGTACATATCTTAATTTTAAAATATTGCTAAAAGTGCCAACCATCATCTGAATTTTCAGTGCGTTGTAATCACTGATCACCATAACAAACTAATAATAATGAAAACGTTTGAAATATTGTGAGAATTACCAAAATGTGACACAGAGCTGTGAAGTGGCCAAATGCTGTTGGAAAAATGGCTCTGATAGACTAGATTGACACAGGGTTGTCATAAACCTTCAATTTGTAAAATACACCATATTGGCGAAGCACAATAAAATAAGGTAAGCCTGTAAGAATAAAAAGATAGTCATTACAGCAGAAAGATATAACAGTTATAAATATCTATGTACCTAATAACTGACACTCAAAATATATGAAGCAAAAATCAACAGAACTGAAGGGAGAAACAAACAGTTCTACAATATTTTGATATTTCAAAACTCCACTTTCAATAATGGATAGAACAACCAATCAGAAGATCAATTACAAAATAGAGGACTTGAACAACATTATAGACCAATTGTACCTAACAGATGTATACAGAACATCCCACCCGACAACAGCCTAATACATATTCTTCTCAAGCACACATGGAACATCCTCCAGGAAAGACCATATATTAGGCCACAAAACAAATGTCAACAGATTTAAAAAGATAGATATCATTTAAAGTGTCTTATTCAACCACAGTTTAACGAAGCTAGAGATCAGTAACAGAAGGTAAACTAGAAAATAAGCAGAAATTAAATAACACACTTTAAAACCACTGACTCATAAAAAATAACAAGGAAAATTAGAAACTATTTAGACACAAATGAAAATGAAAACACCACATAGCCAATCTTATGGGTTGCAGAGAAAGCAAGGCTAAGAGGGAAATTTATACCTGTAGTTGGCTACATAAAAAAAAAAAAAAAAAAAAAAGATTTCAAATCAGTAACATAACTTTACACCTTAGCGAACTAGAACAGAGCAAACTAAACCCAAAGCTAGCAGAGGAGGGAAATAATACAGATTAGAGAGGAGATTAAAAAAAAAATTCAGAGTAGAAATAAAGAAAATCATGAATGCAAAAGTTGGTTCTTTGAAAAGATCAACAAAACTGAAAAACCATTAGCTACACAAAGAAAGAGAGGATGGAAATAAATTAGAAATGAAAGCCAGGGTGGCTCAGTTGGTTAGGCATCCAGTTTTGGCTCAGGTCATGGTTCGAGTCCTGCGTCAGGCTCTGTGTTGACAGCTCGGAGCCTGGAGCCCACTTCGGATTCTGTGTCTCCCTCTCTCTCTGACCCTCCCCCACTCATGCTCTGTCTGTCTCTCCTTCAAAAAAAAAAAAAAACATTTAAAAAAATTAGAAATGAAAGTGGGTCCTTACCTAGATAAAAAAAATTATACTATAAATGACTGTATACCAACAAATGAGATAACCTAGAATAAATGAAAAAATTCCTTTAAACACACAAATTACCTGACTCAAGAAGAAATAGAAAATCTTAGCAGACATATAACAAACAGGTAGAGAGATTAAAGCGATAACTTAAAACCTCCCAACAAAGAAATGTCATGCACCAGATGGCTTCACTGGTGAGTTTCACCAAACTTTAAAGAACTAACACCAACACTTCTCATACTCTTCCAAAAAACTGAAGAGGAAGGAGAGAATACTTCTTAATTCGTTCTGTGGGGCCAGCATTACTCTGATACCAAGTTCAGATAAAGACATCACAAGAGAATTACAGACCAACATCCTTTATGAATATAGATGTTAAAATCCTCAACAAAATACTAGCAAACCAATTTTAACAGCATTTTAAAAAGATTATTCACCACAAACAAGTGGGCTTTATCCTAGGAATGCAAGGGTGGTTCAACGTAATAAAATCAATCAATATATCACATTAATAGAACAAAGGAAAAAACCCCATAGGATTGTCTCAATTGATGCAAAAAAGAGACTTGACAAAATCTAACACCCTTTAATGATAAAAACTCAGAAAACCAGGAATGGGGGGGGGGAATTCCTCAATGTGGTAGAGGATGTTTAAGAAAAACCTATAGCTAATATATGTTCAACGGTGTAAGATGGAAAGTGTTCCCCCTACGATCAAAAACAAGACAAGGATGCTTGCTCTCACTGCAGCTATTCAACACAGTACTAGAGTTCTAATCAGAGCAATTACACAAGAAATAAAATGCACCAAAACTGGAAAGGAAGAAGACAACTATTCATAGATGAATGTGATTCCATATTTAGAAAACCCCAAGGAATCCAGAGAAAGCTATTACAGCTAATATAAGTCAGTTCAGTATAGTTGCAGGGTACCAGGTCAACACACACAGATCAGCTATGTTTCTACACACTAGCAATGAATAATCTGAAAAGGATTATTAGGAAAGAAAATCCATTTATAATCGCACCTAAAAGAATTAAATATTTAGGAATAAATCTAACTAAATAGGTCAAAGATTTGTATGCTAAATAAACATTACAAAACACGGCTGATAGAAATTAAAGGAGACCTGGGGCGCCTGGGTGGCGCAGTCGGTTAAGCGTCCGACTTCAGCCAGGTCACGATCTCGCGGTCCGTGAGTTCGAGCCCCGCGTCAGGCTCCGGGCTGATAGCTCGGAGCCTGGAGCCTGTTTCCGATTCTGTGTCTCCCTCTCTCTGCCCCTCCCCCGTTCATGCTCTGTCTCTCTCTGTCCCAAAAATAAATAAAAAAAGTTGAAAAAAAAAAAAATAAAAAAAAAAAAAAAAAAAAGAAATTAAAGGAGACCTAAATACATGGAAAGACATCTCACATTCGTGGACTGGAAGACTTAACATTGTTGTCGATACTACCCAAAGTGATGTACAGATTCAATGCAATCCCTATCAAAATAATAGCATTTTTTTTGGAGGAAATAGAAAAAAAATCCTAAAATCCATGTGAAATCTCAAAGGTCCTTGAGTAACCAAGACAACACTGAAAAAAAAAAAAAAAGAACAAAGCTGGAAGACTCACACTTCCTGGTTTCAAAACTTACTGCAAAGCTACAGCCATCAAACAGTGCGGTACTGGCATAAAGACGGATATACAGACCAATAAATAGAATAGAGAGCCCAAAAATAAACCCTTGCATTCATGGTCACGTGATTTTTGACAGGTGTGGCAAGACATTTCAAGCAGGAAAGAACAATGTTTTCAATAACTGGTGCTGGGAAAACTGGATATGAACATGCAAAAGAATGAAGTTGGAACCTTACCTAACACCATACACAAAAATTAAATCAAGTGGATTAAAGACCTAGATGTTGGTGTCAAACTATAGAACCGCTTAGAATAAAATATCAGGGAAAATCTTCGTAACATTAGATTTGGCAACAACCTCATGGATATGACACCAAAAATACAGGTGACAAAAAAAATAAATTGAGCTTTGTCTAAAATTAAAAGCTTTTCTAGGGCACCTGGGTCGCTCAGTCGGATAAGCATCTGACTCTTGATTTTGGCTCAGGTCATGATCTCACCACCATGAGACTGTGCCAGGCATTGGGCTCTGGGCTGACATTGTGGAGCCTGCTTGTGATTCTCTCTCTCCTCTCTCTGCCCTTTGCCCCCCTTTCTCTCTGTCTCTTAGGCACTCAACAATCCCTCTCAAAATATATAAACAAACTTTAAAAATAATTACATTAAGTTAAAAACTTTTCTTCATCAAAGGATACTGTTAAGAAAGTGAAAAGAAAATCTACTGAATGAGAAAAAAATCTTTGCAAGTCATAGATCTAATAAAGGATTAATATCCAGAATATACAGAAAACTAAACTCAACAACAAAAACGATCTGATTAAAAATGATGGGAGAAGGACTTGAAACACGCTTCTCCAAAGAAGACATACAAATGGTCAGTAAGCACATGAAGAGGTGCTCAACATCATATGAAATTACGGAAATGCAATTCAAAACCACAATGAGATGCCCCTTTATATCTCCTAGGATGAGTATAATTTAAGAAAACAATAAAAAATGGAAAGTAACAAGTGTTGGCAAAGATGTAGAAAAAGCAAAACCCTCGTGCACTGCTGGTAGGAATGTAAAATGGTATAGTTGCTGTGGGAAACAGTTGACAATTCTTCAAAAGCTTGTATATAAAAGTACCTATGGCCCGGCCATTCCACTCTTAGGTACAGAGTCAAAAAAAGTGAAAGCAGGGACCCAAACAGATATGTGCACAGGTCCCTTCACAGTAGCATTATTCATGACAGCCAACAGGTGAAACAACCCTAGTGCACGTGAACAAATTAACGGAGAAATAAAATGTGGTATAAATGTACCAAATGTGGTATATACGTGCACTGGAATGTCACTCCGACATGGAGTACTGGAATGAAAATGGAATGAAATTTTGATACATATGCTACAACAGGGGTGAACCCTGAAGACATAAGGCTCAGTGAAACAGCCAGACACAGAAGGACAAATACTGTATTTTCCACTTATACAAGGCATCTAGAAGAGGCAAATAAGTAGAATAGAGGTTTCCAGGCACTGGGGAGAGGGGAGGAAGAGTGAATTCTTGTTTAATAGGTATAGAATTTTTGTTGGAGATGATAAAAAGGTTTTAAGTATAGGAAGTGGTGATAGTTACACATACTCTGAATGTGTTTAATGCCACTGAGTTGTATACCTATAAATGGTTAAAATAATTAGTATGACGTGCATATTTTATTTAAATGTACATCTTTCTATGCATGTAAATACTATGTTATGTACATTTTCCACAATTAAAACTTTAGAAGTCATGGCCAACCTTCCCCCGACCCCCCACCGTAAAGAGATGACTAGGTATTAGCCAGGTAAAGGCGGAGGGGAAGCGTTCACAGAGGGAACCGCCTAAATGAGCAGTGTTAGTAAGTGGCAGAGAGGGGATCTGAACCGTCTGACAGTTCTCCCTCCGCAGGCCGTGGGGACCCATTGCCTACCCTGGCACCGAGTGACCACGTGGGTGCCCTGCACACGCAGCAGCCCAAGTGGCCGCTATCTCCTCAGATGCCTGCAGACAATGCGCTGCACCTCGTGCCCACGGCAAACACACCCCTGGGCTCACCTTGGTGGCCAGAGAGGCAGCAAGTTCTTTCGTGAGCTCTTCCAGGGCCTCCCGGTTCCGGCCACAGAGCACCAGCCTGGCACCTGCAGTGTAGAAGACTTTGGCGCATTCTAAGGGAAGAAGAAAGAACCTTGTCAGCTGAGGAGATTCCATGCCTTTCTTCCCTGGTGCAGGTCAGTCCAAACTTACCCGATGTTTCAGAATATGAATTTGTTCCTTCACATGCTCTACACATGTGTATTCGCTCCTGCTGTGGACCAGGCATGAAGCCAGGAGTTAAGGCCCCAATAATAAATGAGCTCTGTTGTTGTCCTGAGAGAGCTCAGGGTCAGTGGTACAACAGACATCCACAAGCCAAGAGGAAGGCTGAGGCTGGTGGACAGATTTGTTAGGTACCATGCTCAGAACTTTCCATAATGATCTTTAGCTCTGAACAACCCCGTGAGCATTATCCTCATTTTCACAGCTGAGGAAGCTCCAAGAGGTCAAGTGATACACTCAACGATCAGGCAGCACCAGCTACTGCGAGACCGTGGTTTGCTGAGGCCTGCATTCTGGCACAATCTAGGCTGTTTCCCAAATCATTTCAATGTAACAGGTACAGATCTATGGGGGGTAGATGGTTCCTACAAGCACAGGGGGCACAGGACTCTGTTGAGAAGGGATGGGGGGCCCTACCCCAGTCCTGAGGCCTGAGGGGCTGTTTCTCTGGAAAGCACTTAAGGCTAAAGGAGCAGAGTTTGCAAAGCACCTGAGGGGCCATGGACAGACATATCTGGGACACAGAATGTCAGCCTTGCTAGGCTGGGAAATGACAAATAAGTCAGAAGAGCTGAACGTGCCGAGTGCCTACAACAGCACAGGATCAGTAAGGGAGGCTGTGTCTAAGAGGCTGCCTCCGGCTGGGTGAGAAGAGGACTTGTGGCGATCAGGCTCTGCTGAACCCACTACAACATTCCAGGCAACAAGTGATGAGGACATCAACTGAGACCAAGGTACCTCTATTCGCGTTCTTTTGGTGGCAAGAAAAGAGACCCAACACACACTGGGGCAAAGCAAAAAGACTGACCAGGAGGATGCTGGGATTGCTCAAGAATGAAGAGGAAAGAGCAGAGTGGCCAAGGCTGGGGAGGGGCAGGAGTGGTGGCTGCCCAGGGCCCCCGGCAGCAGGAACCAGGTGCTGGCAGGGCTTTTCTCCATTTCATCTCCTGGGCCTGGCTTCCCCTCATCAACACAGCTCCCCTGACTCTGGGAGAGGGGCCTCTGACTGAGGCAGGCTCTGTGGCCAGCTGCAGTGGGGTGGCATCTCTAAGACTAGCCCAGCAAGGGTCACAGGTAAGTCCCCTGAGGCCCAGGGGGAAGTGTAGGGAGGGGAGACCTCCAGAACCAGGACTAGACTGTGGGGAATATTGAGAGATCAAGTCTGTCAATTCCTGGTTGGGATAGGAGGAGGTTGTGAGTCCAGACAGGGTGTACTGGTCTGATAGTCCTTCACCCACAAAAGTGTCAAAAGCTAGAAGGGCTCAAAACAGGAAGGGAAAAGAAACTCCAGCATCCTTCAGGAAAACAGAGAGAAAGTTCTTTTGACATCTAGACTGTCTTGTTGTGCAGAGCCCTCTCTTTTCACTCTACAGCTCCTCCTTTAGCTACTCTTAGAGCTTTCACTTACCATCCTCAGACCAGCACCTCCTCGTATGTCTCCAGGTGGACTTTTCTGGAAGGAAGTGCTAAGTGGACTAAACCAAGGGATTTTCAGGTGCGCTATATCACCTTCTTTGAAGATCTGGTTGGTCTGTTCACTGGCTCATCCTGACAAAGGGCACAAACCCAGACAGAGCTGCAGCCCTCACTCTGCTTGTCCCCACATGGTCTGGTCAGGGTCACAGCTCCTGCCCAGCCTGCCTTGCTGTGCTTTCTCAGCAGAGCAGCAAACGCCTCATAGGGGTGGGGGTGGCGGCTGCCCTCAAAGCCAGACAGCAGCATTCCTGAGGCTAGATCTGGCTCATCTGGTTTACAAAATCATTCCAAAAGATGAGGAATCTCTGGCATGGCCAGCCTCCTCACCCCATTTCATCCCGACGTGACTGACACAATGGACGTGTCATAAGGTGCCCCCACAGGGTGCAGACACGCAGAACCAAAGGTGGGGAGAGGCACACTAGCATATAAACAGCTTCTGGAAAATGGTCACGTACATTCTGCTTAAGCTTTACTTCCCAGCAAAGCCAAAACAAGGAGGAAATTAAAGTCTGTGTAGGGAGTGACAGAAATGAAAACAACAGATTGCAAGGATTCCACTTTCATTTCTTGAAAAAGCTGACACAGGGAGGCAGGAGGGTCAAGGGAAAAAGGAAAACAGTCCCGAAGTACCATTTATCTAGCTAGGGCTGCCAGATGATTCCCCAGTGCTGCAGGCACTCTGGGCCTCCTCCATCAAGATAGTTATTCACAACCTCAGGGCTGAGGCTGGCTAAAGTGGGTATGCAGAACATTCTGTTCCTTTAGTCAATGGTCTTACTGTTTTACAAGGATAAGCTCATGTAGCTTAAATATACAAAATAGGGGAGAAATACAGAAAGCTATCTGAAGACTGTCACAATTCGGACTTTCAGAGCAGCTGACACGGCAGGCAGGCAGAGCAGAGCCACCAAGGGCAACCCGTGGCCTTCCTCCTCTGAAAGCTAAGGTGCAGCAGCACCTCCTTGGGAGTCACCAACAGTGGCGCCTGTACTTGCAATGGCTGGGTGAGAATCTGTTCCCGTTCTGACTGGCTGGAGTGGGGAGAGATCCGTGGACTCTTGTCCCTAACATGTTATATAGGACACAATATAAGCAGGGTGATTTGGAATTTGGGAAAAGGCTGACCTAATATAGGAGACACACACACACACACACACACACACACACACACACGTATTGTTTTTCTTTCAATTATATTTTCTATTCCCTTCCCAGTCTTGGTTTCCAGAAGAGGAACCGCAGAATGATAAAGAGGACAGTGTCCTTCTCCAACATTCCCATATCAGAGTACCTGCAAGTTACCTTTCCATCCCAGCCAACTCTCAAATACTGTTCAAGGACTTAAAAAAAAAAAAAATGCTTCTCTCTGAGATCAAGAGAAGTGGCTGCTGACTACCCTATATATAGTAGCTGAGTAAGGTCAGAGAACCGACTGTGGCAAAGGGCCTGGAGGCAGCTGTCCCCACGCAGGTCTAGATATCTAATGACAGGCCCAGGGTTCACCCCCAGAGATCTCATCTAAAACATCATAGCAGCACGCGGATGAACCTACCTACAGCTTTCCCAGGCTCCCCCTGGCTGCCCGCAAGCCACTTACCCGGCAGACGAGACCCCATCTGCTCCTTTATGTTCCTGCAACCGCCAAGTGCTTCCCACCCCGGCACAACCATGCTGCTCCCTGCTCTGGGCCCATCTGCAACACCCTCCCTGTTGGCCCGTGCTTTCCTTTCCCTGGCCATGCCCCCCACAGGTGATACAAGACGGAGTCCTGGAGTCAGACATGGGGTTTGAATCTAGAAGTCCTAGGGCAAGTCTCTGAATCTTAGCTGCAAGGATTCGGGGAGATAAAGCACAACCCAGCCCATTCGTCTGCCGGGCCTCAACGGGAGCATCCGTTACTGAAATGTCAATATGCTGAGGTAAGTCCTTGCCCCTCTCCATCAGACTGTGAACTACCTGAGACCAGGCACCCTGTCTTTTATTTGTCCCAGCACTTTGCCCAGAGCCTTATAAATCGGAGATGTTCCATCAGCGCTGGCTGTGCTATGGTCCCGACGGACAGATGCAGCAGGGATGGGGTTACCACGACTCTGGGTGCCTCTCGGGCTTCTTCCATGGAACTGAGCCCCCATGCAGAGGGTATACTGGTGTAGTGTGCTCCGTGTGCAGGTGCTGAGAAGGAGGAAGCTCCATAGGACGTGCCTGCATCTGTCCTTGGTACTATGCCAAAGTCAATGCACATGTGTGCAAGGGAAATGACGGCAGCTCTACAGACTCACCTGTACGAGGCAGGGGGCGGTGACTGACTCTGGGCCTGTGACCCGGCACAAAGTTCCTGGGGCCGAGAGGCTCGCCGCGTTCACCAAAGTAGATGGAACTAACCCGGAGAACCTAGGTGAGGCACAGCTGAGGTATCATTTATTGTTTCCAGTCCCGCCAAGGCCATGCGGGACAGCTAGAGGCACAGCCCCAGTGACAGGAAGGTGAGGAGAAGGGGACACCAAGGCCATGAACTAGGGATGCTGGCTAAATCCAGGAAAAGGCACGTTTCGTTTGGCCCTCACAGAGATAAAAATGTTTTTTTAATGAGTTGTCATATTTGAAAATAGGGAGCCTTCACATAAAATTCCCTATTTCCACAGCCAGCAGCTGCCCACTTAGACGAGGCACGTAGTGTCCGGTTTGCCACAGTCTTCGTCGTGGATTCTACCCCCCACACTGATGCTGAAAGTCAGGGACCGTTTCTCATTGCACTTAAGCTCTTGCTTCTTCCAAGTGGACCAGAGACAGTGACATACTCTTGTTCCCCAGTCACCTAGCCTGTGTCACTTATTTGCACCTATGCAGCCGAGCTGCTCCTCGAGTCTGGGCCAAGTTCCCTGCCCCTCCTGACAGCACTGGCCCCAGGACCCACCTCGCCCCAGGCCTGAGGTAGCGCCTGTAATGACCACCACAGCGTTCCGGAGGTAGGCCTTCATTCGCATCCGCTGCAGCAGCTTGAAGAGGCTGAAGATTCCCACACAGCCAAAGAGCAGGGGCAGGATGGCCGTAGAGGTGATAAAATCCATGACCCTCACCTTCAGCAGACTCTTCCTGAAAGAACCCAAATCCAATGAATTTGTGACAAAATAGGAAAACTCAAGGGACCTGCCAGCCCTCCTCCCCCTAGACTGATGACACAGAGCCCAGGTTTCTCTTGCGCGGACTTTAGCTCTGAACCCAACAAATGTCTTTCTGGGTCCCGTGCTCTATGCTGACTGCTCAGCATCGTGGAACTTGCTTTCTCTCACTCTGGCTGACATGAGCAAACAGCAAAGCCACAGACCTCGCGATGCCTCTCAGAGGCGCACAGCAACCCCAGAACAAGCTGAGGGAGCCATTCGGCACAGCACCCAGTTACTTGTGAGTATTCCAGGAGGCTCTGGCCCGTCAACGCTCACCTGAATCTCCTTCAGAAGCCTATTTAGGGGAACTTAGGTATGCCCATTATCATTTTCAACCGCTGTTTGTGAAACTAGAAAACAATTTTTAAAAAGGAAAGAGAAGGGGCGCCTGGGTGGCTCAGTCAGTTAAGCATCCGACTTTAGCTCAGGTCATGATCTCACGGTTCGTGGCTTCAGGCCCCACGTCGGGCTCTGTGCTGACAGCTCAGAGCCTGGAGCCTGCTTCAGGTTCTGTGTCTCCCTCTCTCTGCCCCTCCCCTGCTCCCACTCTGTCTCTCTCTCTTTCTCAAAAATAAACAAACGTTAAAAAAAAAAAAAAAAAAAAAAGGGAAAGAGGAAACTATACCAATCTATATACTCCTCCCTAACCAGATAGATGTTTCTGGATGGGGTGTCCTCTGGATGGTCTCTGCGATGGCCCACAAACATCCTCCTGGCCACAGGCCTCACAGACACCCAAAGGGAATTCAGTGCACAGGGGAGCTGCCCTTTGCCAGGCATAGGCACAGACTTAGGCTGTGAAGTGGGCTGTCCGGCCGTGCACCGTGCCAGGCTCCCGCTGAGCATTCGCTGGTGAGCCACCGCCAGCCGGATGAAATCAGGGGGCCACAGGAGTATTTGTGCATCTGTGGCAGTCAGTTCTTAGGAAACACATCCATTCCTTACACAACCGCCCCAAATTTCCTTGCTCCCCCAACCTTCCTCGATTCCTTGTCACTCATCCATGCCCCTATGCCGAAAGCAAGCTGAGAGAGGAGGGAGACACAGGATTAAAGGAAGGCCAAGAACGAGCTAGTGAGGAGCAACACCATGTCTGTCACTTTGAAAGAGATGCCCTGTAAGGCGATTTGACACACGGGCTGAGTCTATTACACAAAAGTCCCACCACCCACAGTCCACCTCCAGGACCGGGATATTATCGGCATAATAATCCTGTCCAGGAAGGAAGAGACTGGAAACCAAAAGCAGAGCTCCTGCAAACCAGTCTAAAGCTTTTAATTATTCATCAGATTGGGAGTAACTACATAAAAACCATCACCCACCTGCTGAATGCCCCATGTCCTCAACTCCATATATTTAAAAAAATACATTTCTGTTTCCATTCCCAAAACAACATCACCTCCGTGGACACCATGAAGCCAGGAACCCACTGAACCCCAACATCGATCCACTTATAGGCTGAGTTGGCTTTGATCCTGAACCTTAGGATCAGGGTGAGTTGTCCTGATGTAAGTTAAACCGCTCGACTGCAAAAGAGTTCTGCTCGGATTTGAACTGTCAACTCAACTAGTTTAGTATTTGGTTTATTTTTTCATCTGCCTTTCCAAATATATCCAATTTCTTGGTCACCATAAAAAATTACCATTCTTAGCAAACACCTGTAAAAATGACTGTTTCCCATCAACCTCCACTTATTCTACTTCTGAAAAATCCCCAACTACTGTCTGCTAAGTGGTTACATTTCCCTCTCACCCTACACTGTGTCAGGCCTACACTTGGATGGACTGGCAATTAAAGTGGCTTCTAAAGTGCCCAGCTCTTTTCCAGGGTACTAATGGCACCATCCCCTGCCCACGGCTGGAAGCCAAGGCCAGGTATTGGAGCTTACAGGTCAGGCCGAGTCCCAGGGGGAAATGCTAGGACCCTAGGACCCTCTGTCTGGCACCTGGGAAGTACTCAGAAGCAGGTACTTAGAGCAGGTACCAGTGCCTCCGCAGTTTCATAGGTTTGTGAGTGCTGCCTGGGGATCTTCACGGGGCCACCCCTGAAGACCGAGGCTGTAGGAGTGTTTCCCGAGGATGGGAGGGATGAATTCTCAGGGGGCAGGAATGATTGCCAATCTGTTAGTGTAGCTTTACCAGAAGACTATAGCAATTAGAAAACACAGGTAGGGGCGCCTGGGTGGCGCAGTCGGTTAAGCGTCCGACTTCAGCCAGGTCACGATCTCGCGGTCTGTGAGTTCGAGCCCCGCGTCAGGCTCTGGACTGATGGCTCGGAGCCTGGAGCCTGTTTCCGATTCTGTGTCTCCCTCTCTCTCTGCCCCTCCCCCGTTCATGCTCTGTCTCTCTCTGTCCCAAAAATAAATTTAAAAAGTTGAAAAAAAAAATTAAAAAAAAACAAAAAACAAAAACAAAAACAAAAAAAACACAGGTAGACCCCAAGGTAATTATGGCTCAGAACTTTCATGTAATAAATTTTGGGGTAGAGAGCTTTCAACCCAGCAGGACGACCGACCAGGAAGAGCTTGATCCCACTGTAATCCCAGATCCTTGTATCAGGCAGGTCCCCAGGTGGACCACCCTGCCTAGCCCAGAATTACCGAGGACCCGGCCACTGCCCAGGATGACCAGGGAGGTGAAGAAGGGACTCATGAAGGGGAAACAGGCCTCGGCCCGTGGGAGGGGGGCCCAGAGCTCCATTGGGTCAGCTGGGTGTAAACAGGTCTGCATACTCCTCCACAGGCCCTGGAGACCAGAGTCTTGTGAAGCCTGCCCGTTTCAGACTTTCAACCCGGGGCTGAACCAGAACTCCACTGAAGGCTATGGGGGCCTGTTGCCCCTCAAATTCAGAGGCTGCAGAGACCACATGGAAAACACTAATGATGGCAAAGTGACGGCAGTGCAGGAGTTAGAAGGATGAACCCTCGAGCAGCCTGTCTGGGTTCCCATTCTGGCTCAGCCACTTACTTACCAGCCTGGGTACGGGACCTCACCACTCTGGGCCTCAGTATCATCTGCAAAATGAGGGCGCGTGAGTGCCCACCTTGCAGGTTGTTGTTCTGAGGTCAGATGAATTAATACGTGGAAAAGCGTGCACAGTCTCTAGAAAAGGGGAAGTGCCCGGTAAATGTAGTTGCCGTCAGCATCATCATGACCCACAACTAACTAAAAGCTCCTGACCCAGGAACTGGTCTCACCGCAGTCAGATTCCCAATGTTGTCTGAAAGAGTCCCTGGTTTATGAAAACTGGTTTCTTCCAAATGAAGGAAATTAATTAAACATAGAGCTCACTGGAGTTTAATTTTTATATCTTCATAAACCCTTTGGTTTAATTACATTAACAAGTAGGAAAAAAGACACCCCAACTCTGTCAGAAGTCAGGATCCCATATGCCAAGGTTTGTATTAGAAAATGTGGCTGCCAGAAGAGTTATCGAGGCCAACACAGCAAGGAGAGAGCAGACAAATTTCAAACCGCCCCTGCCACCCTTTCCTCACGCCTGGGGAGGAGCGGGATGAAAACACATCTAGCGAGGTTCCCCCCAGAGGACGACGACGCTCCCAACAAACCACATTTTCATGCACCTATTTAAAACTCAAGCCATCAATCTAGGTCACGAAGAAAAGAGAGAAAACTACACACCGTCTGGTACACTTCTGGGATTCCTTGAGCACCTGACACAACATCGCATGCCAGCCTTGGTCTCCTGGCCCTGGGGACCACTTTGCCTGAGGCAAATATGGCACCACGTTAATGGGATCCATCCTCGGCCCACGGGCCGGCTTTCTGTGGGGAGAGCGCACATCTGCATTCAGTCTGGCGAAGTCATTAGAGTCAGAATGCAAAGTAAATTAGAAATCAGCACCAGTTGCGCCCAGCTAACTCAGGATGATGATGGTGGCGAAAGACATTCCAGAGCAAGCCATTTATTTGACAGCATCACATTCAATTTCAGGGTAGGTATTCAGGTCACTTTCCTGACCAGGCGAAGGCGGTCATATTGACGATCCCAACTCTCCGGGAGTTTCTCAAGTTCGGAAAGACCTTCCCCCTCGCATTCCACTCTGCAGTGCACGTGGCCATACTGATGGGCCGCTGGGCCACCAGGCCTCTCTAGTCTCTGAGCATCAGCTGGGCCGGCTCCTCCCTGTCTCACCCTCAGCACTCAGGATGTTCAAGAGAGCAAGGCATGGAGGTAACTCAGCCCTACCACCTTGCTGTGGTGTCCAGGGGCATTCTCCAAGCAAAGAGACAACTTCAAAGTGGAAGAAAGGAATTGTGTCCTGGCTGGCCACATTTCCAGATTAGGAAGTAAATCTCTTCTGTAAAACGGAGTCAAAGGGGGCCTGTGTACTTTGAAAATGACATTTAAGAAGGATTTTAATGTGTTTACAAGTTTTGCCTTTTATACCAAAATGCTCAACTGCTAGTTTCAGACAGAACTGGGAAGGCAGGACTGACGGCATAAAAGAGAGTGGGGGAAAAAAATCTAGCTCACAATTTCTAGCATTTGGAGATCAGCTCGTAGATAGAAGGGATGGCCCAGCATCGCTGTGAGCCAGAGCAGAAAGTAGGGCAAGTCACAAAAAGAGAGTGAGGTCAGAAAAGGAAAAAGGCAAGATAGCCTCCCTTGAATAGGAACCACAGATCACACATGGTCTAGATGTGCGAGTGCACTGCCTAACAGAAGCGTATGCACTCACAGTCATGTCTACTCTCTTAATTGACAGGGAAGTGACCTGAAGCATGACCTTCCGGTAATAAGCCACATCAACCGGCATGTAGAAGTTAGAGAGTTTAGGCATTCACGCACTAAGCTCGTCCACCTGTATTTTCACATACCACAGGCTATGGAGCTCTAGACCTAAGTTAAAAGAGGGTAAAGGTAGAAAAGTTGCTCGTGGGTGAGTGTTAGATGGGCCTGGGCAGCCAGAAAGTTCATGGGTTCTCACTGTAACCTTGAAATTCAGCTGTTCCCTTATTCTATTGAGACATTCCTTTTGGAACCTCAAACTAGAAAGAAGACGATCTCCAAGAAATCAACTCTGCGCAGAAATGTCACTTTAACGTTATTCCATTCCTCATCCTTTAGCCACAATTCTACGTTGCATTTCACAGATGCAATCTGTTCCTGAGATTCCTTTCTTCCCTCGAGCAATTATAAAAAATAATTTGAACCATCAATAAAAACAAGTTGTGGGAATCTACTCAGAACCACACATAGAAATTAAACCATTAACAGCCACATCTGAAAATCAAAAGAGGGTATCCAAAAGCTCTCCACAGTTCAAGAATAAAAATGATTTCAGGTCTGAAAGAAGGATTAGTCATGGAATAATCTGCCATGTTATGCACAAGAAATTCGGGCTAAAGGGCAGAGAGGAGTTCCAACTGGAAGGCAGGACGCTGAAATCATGCGGCAAGGAGTGGCTTAGTATCACCAAAAGCAGTTAGGATCCCGTTCCCACAAACCTACACCCGCTCTTATATTTCGTAACTGAAGACCAGCTCTGAACAGCTGATCTACCAAAGGTGACATAAGCTACGGGTCATGCTTATGACCCATATCTGAAAATACGTATCTATTTTCAGAAAGTAAAAGCAGAGAAAGCTGCTCTTTTTCGGTCTAAGCACATGAGCAGCAGCAGCTAAGGCTGTCTTCAACTGGAAAGAAAAAACAATATCCTACCTCAAATGCCAGCTACTTTGCCAGTGGCGGGTCCTGGTGCCAGCGTCTTCTTTGGTCTTTTGACCTGGGACAGAGTGACTAAGAGTATAGGCCAGAGGACAACTTCAGGTCGGCAAGCCCTCTCTAAAGCGCCGGAACGGGCCACTGACAAGTGACCTGGAGGGTGTACTTTGGGATGCCAGCCTTAGGGCCCCCAGTTTAAAGGAGTGCCGGCTGGCATTAGTCAAGATAAAACCAAAAGGGAGGCCTGAGACTATTCCAGACCGGGCTCCTGAGCGCCCACTCCCGGGAAGAGCAACCACGCTGAAGCAAGCCCTGCTCCCCAGTGAGACGCTGAGTACACACGCTGCACAGCAGCCCCAGCCAGGGAGGGCGGGAAGAGAGGAGCCAAGCACAGCTCCAGACCCTGCAGGGCAGGCTACCTACACAAGGACAGGGCACGTTTATTAGAAACCGGAGTCTTAGTTCTGCTTTTTAAAAACAGCACTCATGATGCCTACCTAGGACCTTGCCACACACACACACACAACAAAAATTTCGGTGTCTAACATGCTTTATAAAATGAGTCAGGTATTACTGGGAGATGCAGGAGTGATCCCACCCACTTTCCTAGAAAACACACAAGAGGCCCTGACAGAAACCAGACAGCAAGTTCACTGTGAGGGTGAAGCAGAAAAGGCACCAAGCTGGCACTTGGGGAGCTGGGTTCGAGTCCACTACGTCGTGTACTTGCTGGGTGACATGAGCAAATTTACCATCTGCAAACGTGTACTGTAATTTCAAAATGGGGATGGTTATTCCAATGAGAAAACACATAGGGAGCATCCTGTATATGCTAATGTTCTGAACACACATGGTGCTGACCCCTAAACTCACCGAAGAAAGGAAATTCCTGGAGAAGATCTGCGGAAGGAACTAGGCAATGGCAGCCAAGCAGGCGGCTTCGAGGATTATTCGTGTTTAAGTATGTGTGGTAAAGAGACCAGACGGATTACTTTATATTCACACCTCATTTATCAAGCGCCATCCTGTATCAGGCTCAGCTAGGACTGGGGTGTAAGGCAATGAATGAGGTAGACATGGTTTCTGACCTCGTGGAGATCACAGCCTAGATGAGGAGGCTGACGACAAACAAAGAAATACAAAAATTAAGTGATTAGAATTGTGGTAATGAAAGAAACAATCATTGTAAAGCCACATAGTGGTGGCCTGTCTAAAGGACAAGCCTCACCTGAAGCTTTAATTCAAAGTCAAAACAATTCAAACCACTGTGCTGGCCACACAACACACAACCTGGCCCAGGGAAGCTGCTGGTTTGTGACTCCTGAGTTTTAGATTATTACCTAAAAAAGTACATACAACAATATGAATATGACAAACAAGGTGCCATGTAAACATAAAGTCAGGAATCCAGTGTGTTTAAAAGGAGCTGGTAGGGCTCAAACCAGACTATCTAACAGGAACTGGGCCTGGGCATGAGCTTCAGAAATAATCATACAACACAGTAACTCACAATGTTTGTATTCAAACTTGAGCACAATTGCCCTCCGTATCTGCTATGGTATAGATTCATTCTACAAACATTTACTGAGCACTTACTGTGTGTCGATTTTTCCAGGGTCGGTGGTATAGTGAACAAACACAAAGTGAATCATTGTCCTCATGGAGATGACGTATCAATGGGAGAGACAAACAGTAAAAAAACAAATAAAATGTACACTAGAAGGATTCTAGGACAGGGCACCTGGGTGGCTCAGTCAGTTAAGCATCTGACTTCAGCTCAAGTCATGATCTCACGGTTCGTGAGTTCGAGCCTGGCACTCCGCTCTCATCGCAGAGCCGCCTCTGCCCCTCCCCCCTCTTAAAAATAAAATAAAACATTTTAAACAAAGAAGAAGAAGAAGAACAAAAAGACGAAGAAGGATGCTAGGATAGTGGTGGAGTAAGAAGCACCAGGAATCTGTCTGCTAACGTCCTCAATAATCGCCCTGGCAGAATGTTTGGTACAACTGTGTATTTTAGAACTCCGGAATCTATTGAAGGCTTGCAAATTCTCTGAGAAGGCTTATCTGGTAAGTTGTAGTTAGTTTCAGTCAATTTCAGCTGTAAACACAGTAGCAGCTACACAGGCTCCACCTCAGGGACATGCAGCTGTGCACCAGATCCTGGTGCAACACAGCCTGCTGGAATGAGGGTGGGCAAAAAAGACCCTCTGCTCCCAATATTATGGATTTGGGCCTGACTGCTGATTGCTGCTTTCTGATCACAGAGGTGGGCCACCATTGTGGTTGCACCTCCCTCCACTGGAGCAAGCATCTCCACCTCTGGATGAGGTGACGACCGGCTATTTAAAGAGCTGGCAGCATGTTATCCTCCCTTCACTTTCCTCTTTTTCTCCTTTTGGGAGCCCTTAATTAAAGAGTTGGGCATTCAAAAGCAACTGAATGTGTGGGTAAAATTAGAAAGTGACCACGCATGTCCAAGGAAAGTAGGCTTTTAGAAAACTAGGCTCTTAGAAAGCCAGGCTTTGGAAAGACCTGAGAAGACCTTAAGTTTATATATCATGCTGATCCCTGGCACAGACACATCCTACAAAAACAGGGAAGCTAATTAATTAATTAACAAAAAAGAGGAAACACTAGGGAAAAGAGAAAATCTGATTCCAGAGTTACCACGTTATTAGATTCAAATGTCCTGTTTTCAACAAAAAAGTCAAAAGGCATACAAAGAAATAGGAAACCACGGTCTATTCAAAGGGGAAAAGACAACAGAAACTGTCCCTGCAAAAGACCTAAAGATAGGTTTACTTTATAAAGAAAGATATTAAAACAACTGTCTAAAGATGCTAAAAAAAAAAAAAAAAACTAAAGAAAGATGTAGAGAAAGTCAAGAAAATAATGTATGAAAAGAATCGAAGTATCAATAACGAGACAGAAAAAGAAAGCAAAATGAAACACTGGAATTGAAAAGAATAATAACTGAAATGAAACATTCACTAGAGCAATTCAAAGGAAAATTCGAGCAGGCAGAAGAATCACCGAATTTGAAGACAGGACAATGGAAAGTATTGAATCTAAGAAACAGGAGAAAAAAAGATTGAATAGAAGTGAACGGAGTTGTAAGGGAATCACAAGACACATCAAGCCGACCAACATACACATTATAGAGGCTTCAAAAACAGAAAAGAGCAAGGGGCAGAGGGAATACTCGAAGAAATACGGGCTGAAAACTTCCCCACTTTGCTGAAAGACACGAATAAAACACCCAAAAAACTCAAGGAGTTCCAGGTAACATGAACTCAAAGAGAACCATACCAAGACATATCGTAATCAAACTTCCTTAAAGGCAAAGACAGAGACTTGTCAAATATAAGAGATCCTCAATAAGATGATCAACAGATTTCTCGTCACAAACTTTGGCCAATATAACGAAGTGGGCACTATACTCAAAGTGCTAAAAGAAAAAATTGTCAACGAAAAATCTTGTATCTGGCAAAATCGTCTTTCAAAAGTGAGGGGACAATGAAGACATTCCCAGATAAACAAAAGCTGAGATAGTTTATCAGTAGATCTGCTCTGCAGAAATGTTCATGGAAGTCCTCTCCTACAAGGTGAAATGAAAAGACACTAAACAGTACTTCAAAGTCATACGGAGAAATAAAGATTTCAGTAAAGTTATATACATGCAAAACTATAAAAACTGGAATTATTACAACGGTTTGTAACTCCACTTTCTATTTTCTACATGCTATAAAAGATACATTTTTTAAAAACAGTTTTGTTTAAAAGCTAATCTTATTGTAACTTTGTTCTGTAACTCTGAATCTTGTTTCCTATATAATTTAGGAGATTAACGCATTTTAAATTATTAGTTTAGTCTTTGGGACACACAATGTATAAAGATGTAATTTTGTGACACCAACAACCAAAAGGGATAAGGGCTATAAAGGAGAATTTTTGTCTGTTATTAAAGTTAAGCTGGTATAAAGTCGAATTACAGTGTTACAACATTAGCATGTTAAACATAACCCCGATGGCAACCACAAAGAAAATTACTATAGAACATACACAAAAGGAAATGAGAAGAGAATCAAAACGTTTCGCTACAAAAAAAATCAACTACATGTAAAAGAAGACAGTAATACAGTAAATAAGGGGAGGAGAGCAGAAAACAAATAGCACAACTGCAGAAGTAAGTCCTTCCTTATGTAATTACCTTAAATGTGAATGGATTAAACTTTCCAAAGGACAGAATTTGGCAGAATAAATAAAAACACATGATTCAACTACATGCTGCCTACGAGAGACTCACTTAAGACCCAAAGACACAAAGAGGTTGGAAGTTAAAAGATGGAAAAAGATACTCCATGCAAATAGAGACAGAGAGAGAGAGAGAGAGAGAGAGAGAGAGAGAGAGAGAGAGAGAAAGGAGGGGTGGCTACACTAATATCAGACAAAACAGACTTTAAATATATGAAGTAAAAACAGACAAAATTGAAGGCAAAATAGATAGTCCTACAATAGTAGTTGGAAACTTTAATATCCCACTCATAATAATGGAAAGTACAACCAGACAAAAGATAAGTAAGAAAATAAAGGACTTAACACAATAACTAGGTCTAAAAGACGTATAAAACACTACCTAACAACAACAGCATGCACATTATTCTCAAGTACACATGGGACAATTTTCAGGATATACATATGTTAGGCACAAATTCTCTAAGTAGTCTTTTTTTTTTTTTTAATGTTTTTATTTATTTTTGAGACAGAGACAGCATGAGCAGGGGAGGGGCAGAGAGAGAGGGAGACACAGAATCCAAAGCAGGCTCCAGGCTCTGAGCTGTCAGCACAGAGCCCGACGCAGGGCTCGAACTCACGGACTGTGAGATCGTGACCTGAGCTGAACTCAGACACTTAACCAACTGAGCCACCCAGGTACCCCTCTCTAAGTAGTCTTAATATCTGAAATATAGATATCATAAAAGTATCTTCTGTGAACCACAACAGGATAACGTTGGAAATCAACAACAAGAGATATAAGAAAATAGAGATAAATAAAAACAAAAATATAATATACCATGGGTGCCTGGGTGGCTCAGGTGGTTAAGTGTCTGACCCTTGATTTCACTCAGGTTATGATCTCATGGTTTGTGAGATTGAGTCCTACATCAGGCTCTGTGCTGATAGCATGGAGCCTGCTTAGGATTCTCTCTCTCCCTTTCTTTCTGCCCCTCCCCCGCTCATGTGTGCTCGCTCTCTCTCTCTCTCTCTCTCTCTCTCTCGGTATAAATAAATAAAGTTAAAAAATACACATATATATGTGTGTGTTATATATGTATTATATATATTAAATATTTATTATTATGTTAAATAAATATTATACACACACACACATACATACATACACACATACATCAAACTTATGATATACAACAAAAATGGTGCTAAGGGGGAAACTCATAGCTGTAAATACATACATTACAAAACAAGAAAGATCTCAATGACCTAACTACAATTAAAAAAAAAAAAAAACTAGAAAAAAGAACAAACTAAAGCCAAAGCTAGCAAAAGAAAGGAAATAATACAGATTGGAACAGAGATAAATGAAACAGAATAGAAAATAGAGAAATCAATGAAACCAAAAGTTGGTGCTTTGAAAAGGTCAACAAAATTGACAAACCTTTAGCTAGCTGGGCTAAAAAAAAAAGAGAGAGACGAAGAAAAGACTCAAATTACTAAGATCGGAAAAGAAAGTGAGGACATTACTACTGATTCTACAGAAATAAAAAAGGATTCCAGGAGAGTACTATGAACTTGATACACCAATAAACTGTATAAACTAGATGAAATGGACATATTCCTAGAAACACAAAACTACCAAAACTCAATTACTAAGAAATAGAAAATCTGAATAGACCAGTAACTATTAAGGAGACTGAGTCAGTGATTAAAAAAAAAAGTCAACAAAGAAAAGTTGGCTTCACTCATGACTTCTACCAAACATTTAAAGAAGAACTAATACAAGCCCTTGAACTTTTCCAAAAATATTGTAGAGAACACTTCCTAACTCATTCAATGAGATCAGCATTACACTGATACCAAGAAAAAAAACACCATAAAGAAAAAAATCTAAAACCAAAAGAAAAAAAAAAAAACTACAGACCAATATCCCTTTTGAAAATTGATGCAAAAATCCTCAACAAAATATTAATAAACAAAGCTCAGCAGCATATTTTTAAAAATATACATCATGACCAACTGAGATGTCCCTGAAATGCAAGAATGGTTCAACATATGAAAACTGATCAATGTAAAATATGCCACATCAACTGGAGAAATAAAACCACATAACCATCTTAATTGATGCAGAAAAAGCACTTGACAAAATTTAACACACTTTCATGAGAAATACACTCAACAAAATAGGAACAGAAGTAAACTACCTCAAATTAATAAAAATTATATATGAAAAACCCACAGCAAACATCACACTCAATGGTAAAAGACTGAAAGCTCTTCCTTTAAGATCAGGAACAAAGCAAGGATGCCCACTTCACTCCTTCTATTCAACATAGTATTGGAATGAGGCAAGAAATAAAAGACATCTAAATTGGAAAGGAAGAAGTAAAATTATCTCCGTTTGCAGATGATATGATCTCATACATAGGAAACACTAAAGACTACAGAAAAGGTGTGAGAATAAATAAATACTACAAAGTAGCAAGATATTAAGTCAACACAGAAAAATCAGTTGGCATTTCTATATCCAAACAATGACTAATCTGAGAAGGAAATTACAAAAACAAATCTACTTACAAGATAGCTGAAAAATTAAATACTTAAGTATTTACTTAACCACAGAGGTAAAGACTTATAAAATGAAAACTACAAAATACTGCTGAAAGAAATTAAACAAGATATAAATAAATGGAAACATATCCTATATTCGTGGAGTAGGATACTTAATATTATTAAAATGTCAATACTACCCAAAGTGATCTATAGATTCAATGCAATACCTAGCAAAATCCGAGGGACATTTTTCCGAAATAGAAAAACCCATCCTAAAATTCATATGGGAACTCAAATGTCTCCAGACAGCCAAAACAATCTTGAAAAAGAACAAAGCTGGAAGACGCCTATTTCCTGATTTCAAAACAAGGCTACAGTAATCAAAACAATGTGGTTCTGGGGTGCCTAGATGACTCAGTCAGTTAAGTGTCTGACTTCGGCTCAGGTCATGATCTCATCGTTCATGGGTTCGAGCCCCGCGTGGGGCTCTGTGCTGACAGCTCAGAGCCTGGACCCTGCTTTGGATTCTGTGTCTCCTTCTCTCTCTCTCCTCCCCCACTCACGCTCTGTTTCTCTCTCTCTCAAAAATAAATCTACATGAAAAAAAAATGTGGTTCTGGCATAAAGATAGACGTATAGACCAGGGGGATACAACAGCAAATCCAGCAATAAACCCTTCCATATATCATCAAATTACTTCTGACAAGGGTGCCAACCTCAGTCAATGGGGAAAGGACAGTCTTTTCAACAGACGGTGCTGGGAAAAACTGATATTCACATGCAAAAGAACAAAGTTGGACCCTTACCTTATACAAAAGTTAACTCAAAATGGATCAAGGACCTAAATGTAAGACCTAAATCAATAAAACTCTTTGAAGAAAAAACATAGGGCAATAGCTTCACAACATTGGATTTGACAGTGATTTCTAGGATACAACTCCAAAGACACAGGCAACAAAAGAAAAACTACACAAACTAAACTTCATGAACATTTTAAAATTTTGTGCGTTAAAAGACACTATCCACAAGATAAAAGGCAATGTACAGAATGGGAGAAATATTTTCAAACCATTTATCTAATAAGGGATCAATATCCACAATATATAGAGAACTCATAAAACTCAAAACAAAACAGGTGTGCCTGTTAAGTTAAGCTCCTGACTCTTGATTTTGACTCAGGCCATGATCTCATGGTTCATGGGTTCAAACCCAGTTTGGGCTCCAAACTGACAGTGTGGAGCCTGCTTGAGATTCTCTCTGCCTTTGTCTCTGTCTCCCTCCCCCCACCTCTCCAAAATCAGTAAATAAACTTAAAAAAAAAAAACTCAAAACAAACAATCTGATTCAAAAATGGGCAAAGGACTTGAATAGACATTTCTCAACAGGAGGTATGAAAATGGCCAGTAAGTACATGAAAAGATGCTCAGTATCACTATTTATTAGTGAAATGCAAATGAAAACGGTGACATAGTACCTCACATCCACTAGGGCGACTACTACCAAAACAAAAACAAAAACAAAAACAAAAACAAAACAGAAAATGACAAGTGTTTGGACAAATGTAAAGAAGTTGAAACCCTTGCGCGCTGTGGGTGGGAACATAAAATGGTAGACATGCTGAGAAAATAGTACAGAGGTTCCTCAAAAAAATAAAAAGATTTACCATATGATCCAGCAATTCCACCCCTGGACATATACCGCGAAAAATCAGACAGAATCCCAAAGAGGTAAGCGTACACCCATGCTTACAGAAGCATTATTCACCATAGATAAAACACGGAAGCAACCCAAGTGTCCATCAACCAGTGAACAGATAAGCAAAATATAGTATACATACAATGGAATAGTATTCAGCCATAAAAAGGAAGGAAATTCTGCAATATGTTACAACACGGATGAACCTTGCAGACATTATGCTAAGTGAAATAAGCCAGTCACAAAAGGGCAAATACTTTATGACTGCACTTATGTGAGACATTCAGAGCAGTCAAATCCTTAGAGAAAGTTGAATGGCACTTGCCAGGGACTGGGGTGGGAGCGGGAAGGGATGGGGGTTATATTTTAATGGGTACAGAGTTTCCATTTTACCAGATGAAAAGAATTCTGGAGATGGACGGTAGCGAGGGTGGCATAACACTACGAATGTATTTAATACCACTGACCTGTACACTTAAAAACGGTCAGGATGGTAAACTCTGTGAGGTGCCAGGTTGGCTCGGTCTGTGGGGAGGGCAGCTCTGGATCACAGGGTTATGAGTTCGAGCCCCATGCTGGGTGTAGAGATCACTTAAAACTACAATCTTAAAAAGATAGTTAACTTTACTATGTGTATTTTATCACAACAAAAAAAGAAAAGTAGGTATGTCACTCACTAAGGATTAAACACTAAATGCTGTCCAATTTCAAGTAGGCTCGTGGTTGAAATCAGATTATTTTAAATTCTAACAAATTGCTGCCTTAGTTTCCTCACAGATTTGGATAGATCCTCTGTCCCTGTCCACCATCTTTCAGACAATCTGCCTTACTGTAATTTACTGAGGATGATACTTCACCCTGAATTCCAAGTTATTTTTAGAATTGAAAAACATTATTGTGAAACTTAACTAGGAAACGCCCTTTATTCTGAAGCAGTTTTTACAATGCTTCTACTTAAAACTTGTAAAGCATGGACTCTTATGCCAGAAAACATTAAAAAAAAAAAAAAAAAAAAGGAACTTCACAAACTGAAAGGGCAAAAGGAGAAGGAAAGCATAATAACCTGAGAGGGGTTTTCCATAGCCAGCTTCTAAGATTTCATTTAAAAATAGCCCAGCAAGTGCCCTATCACCTTATTTTCATAGTGTCCTAGCAAATAGCTCCCTGAGACACAGCTATGTCTCCTCAGGACGGGCCCACGGTAGGGAGTCAAACAAACTATTTCTTTCACTCACTCTTTGCTTTCCCACTCCCCCCCCCCCCCCAACCCCCGAACAGATTTTTTCACCTTATTTCTCTCTCAGAGCCTTTTTGGTCTTAAGAAAATACTTGGCAAATTCCAGAGTCTATATTAAAAGGAAAAAATCCTTCAGATTGACAACATCTTTTACCCGTTCACCGTATTTGTGGTCACAGCGTGTAACAGTATAAGGGCTATCTTTTAAACTGCATTTAAATATACGCTGTGACATAACGAAGCTTTTTTTTCTGATGATATAAGCGTTAATGAGCTTAGCCACAGAATGAGGTGAAAACAACAAATTTTAAAGTCAAATTTATGAGTCAAGAAATGGAACATGTTCTTTCATTCCATGGCAAAATGCCGATGGCTATTGAGGTTGGGCAATGGGTATATGGAGGTTCGCTGTACTATTCTAGTTTTGTGTATAAAGATACACAAAAGCATTTGCATAATGTCTACTTCATACTCAACTTTGCCAGAATGAAGCTGGAAAAATGAATAATTAGCTACACTGAAAGTGTCAACTTTGTAAAATAAAATTAGCTAATAAAAACCATCAACTAGAACATCAAAAGGAACAAACTGATCAATGTTAAGTTACAGTGGCATCTATGTGGGACAGCATGGTGGGTGGGGTCTTGATTTACACCGTTCCTGGGACTTGAGACCAGGTGACTAGAGTAAATCACCAGACTTTTCCAGGCTTCCTATGAGCTGGCTCCAAGCCACATTACTCATCGTAGTCTGATAATCACTACTTGCATTAGAAGCACCAGTTAAAATCCAGGTCTAAGGCCCCACCCAGTGTAGACCTTTGAAATCAGTAATACCAGAAAGGGTGACACCTGGGAATCTGGACTCTTGATATCCTCCTCTGATGATTTTAATAGATACTAAAGTTTGAAGCCCCTGAAGATCTCTACAGTTGTCTACCAAGAGAGATGTGCCACCCTGGGAGTGACAAGGGCTGTCTGCCAAACTCTATTCACGGGGACAGGAATCTTTTCTAGATTCCATCAACAGGAGTGCAGAAGAAGCTCCCAGCAAGGCCTCCACCCCAACCCCAATGCCCAATCTTACTACCCCCATCTGCCCAGAAACTACTGAGACCAATCTCATCATAATTTTTATCCCTGTTTACACCAGTCACCCCAGGAAGCCCAGACCCCTTGAGACAACCCTCGGCTCCCAAACCACTCTGCACTCCCTTCTGATCCCGTCTCCCACTCTTCCTGATATTAAACACGTGGTCCTCTCGGTCAATCAGCAGCAACACCACTTGTGTCTTCGACTCTGAATAGTTCCTTCACCTTCCTCTTCTAGCAACGTCTGGCTCTTCCTGAGGACAGATTCCCCCTGCAGACCTCTGCAGTGGTGGCTGTTGTCTCCCCCACGTCCCTCATGAACTAGCTCCTCCCTAGTACTCCTTCTTTCTCCCTAAAACTGCCCAGCTGTGACTCTTCTGTGTCACACTGGGTCACTCACTGCCCCTCCTTATAATCACCCGCTTTCCTTTTGGTCACCGCCCCCACCCCCACCCCCACCGTTACTTAAAAGATTTTAGCCACTCACTATCACTCTCTTCAGGGCATTTTCTGTCATTATAATTCCTGGAGATTGTATATACACATATACACAGCCTTCCACCTGCCCATGCCTTAGTCCCGTGACCCTGTCCTCTATTGTCTTGTCTTCCACCCACTTCAGCCACTCCCACAGCCAAAGAGAAGCCCTTTATCATCTTCATTTCAAACACCCCATTCTGGCTACCGCCTTTCTCCTTTGCGAATTTATTGCCTCACATGTTACATCTAAACATGTTATAAACCCAAGAGTGTTAATAATTATTGCTGCTTTAATACAATCTTATGACTTTTACAAAAGTTAAGAGAAAATGTATTTATACAGTCTTCTTTTTAACTTTTTTTAGGTTTATTTTTCACAGAGAGAGACAGAGACAGAGCATAGGTGGGGGAGGGGGGGAGAGAGAGAGAGAGAGACAGACAGAGAGAGAGAGAGAGAGAGACAGAGAGAGAGAGAGAGAGAGACAGAGAGAGAGAGACGGAATCCGAAGCAGGCTCCAGGGCTCCAAGCTGTCAGCACAGAGCCTGATGCGGGGCTCCAACTGACGGACCGCGGACTCATGACCTGAGCCGAAGTCGGACGCTCCACCGACTGAGCCGCCCAGGCGCCTCTACAGTCTCTTATAGCTACCCACAAGTTAGTCATTTCCAGGGCTCCTTATTTCTACCTGCAGATATACAGTCTGGAGTCATTTCTTTTTGGTCTAAGGGACTTGGCTTAGTATTTCTTGAAAGGGAAGTCTGTAATCAATAGATTCTCTCAGTCTTTGTTTATGTGAGAATATCTTTACTTTCGTGTTTGAAGGATAGTTTTAGATATAAATTTTAATACAGAACTTGGTGTTGACTTTTTGCTTTGAACATGTAACTCCACTGTTCTGTGACTACCATTCTCTTTTCAATTATTTAATTTATACACTTTATTTTTTAAAGCAGTTTTAGGTTCATAATAAAACTATATCCCTTATCCTCACAGATGCCCAACTTCCTCCGCTATCACCATTTCCCATCATGGTGGTAAATTTGTTACAACTGATGAACCTACACGGACACATCATTATCAACCAAAGTCCACAGTTTCTATTACCCTTCACTGTCGGTGCGTATTCTGTGGGCTTTGAAAAATGTATAATGACATGTGTTCACCACTGCAGTATCATACAGAAGAGTTTCACTGCCTTAAACATCCTCTGTGCTCTGCTAATTCATCCCCCTCCCCCAACGCTGGGTACCCATTGTATTTCTACCGTCTCCATAGTTTTGCCTTTTCCACAATGTCAGATAGTTGGAATCATACAGTATACAACCTTTTAAGACTGGCTTGTTTCACTTAGCAATATGCATTTAAGGTTCCTCCATGTCCTCTGATGGTTTGGTAGCTCACTCTCCTTTCACACTGAATAACATTCTTTTGTACCACAAAAAAACACAAAAAAACAAAAAAACAAAAAAACAATATTCCCGTATGTCTCACAGTTTATTCACCTACTGCAGGACATCTTGGTTGCTTCCAGGTTATGGCAATTATGAATAAAGATGCTAAAAACATCTGTTTGCAGATTTTTGTGTGGACATAAGTTTTCAATTTGCTTGGGTAAATACCAAGAAGTGCAATTACTGGATCATAGAGTAGAAGTATGTTTAATTTTTTTTTAATTTCTTAAGGCTTTTTTTTTTTTTTTTTTAACGTTTTTTTTTTTTTGAGACAGAGA
>NC_064814.1:46613168-46628678 GCF_023721935.1 Panthera uncia
GGCTTTTTTTTTTTTTTTTTTAACGTTTATTTATTTTTGAGACAGAGAGAGACAGCATGAACAGGGGAGGGGCAGAGAGAGAGGGAGACACAGAATCTGAAACAGGCTCCAGGCTCTGAGCTGTCAGCACAGAGCCCGACGCGGGGCTCGAACTCACGGACCGTGAGATCATGACCTGAGCCGAAGTCGGACACCTAACCGACCGAGCCACCCAGGCGCCCCTCTTAAGGCTTATTTTTGAGAGAGAGAGAGAGAGAGAGAGAGAGAGAGAGAGAGAACACAGTGGAGGGGCAGAGAGAGACACACACAATCCGAAGCAGGCTCCAGGCTCTGAACTGTTGGCACAGAGTCCGACACAGGGCTTAAACCCACGAACCATGAGATCATGACCTGAGCCGAAATTGGACGTTTAACCCACTGAGCTGCCCAGGCGCCCCAGAATATGTTTAGTTTTATTAAAAAAAAAAAAAACTGTCAAACTGTCTTCCAAAGTGGCTGTGACATTATGCACTCCTGCCAGCAATAAATGAAAGTTCCTGTTGCTACATATCCTTGCCAGCATCTGGTGGTGTCAGTGTTTGGGATGTTGGCCATTCTAATAGGTGTGTACTGATGTCTCACTGTTGTTTTGCCATTCTCCAGTGACATATGATGTTGCACATGTTTTCGCATGTTTACTTGCTATCTGTATATCTTCTTTGCTGTCTGTTCAGTCTTGCCTAAATTTTGAGCTGTTCATTTTCTTACTATTGAGCTTTAAGAGTTCTCTGTATATTTTGGATAATAGTCCTTGATCAGAGATATGTCTTTTACAAATATTTTCTCCCAATCTGTGATTGTCTTCTCATTCCTGACACTGTTTTTCCCAGAGCAGAAGTTTTTAATTTTAACAGAGTCCATATTATCTTTTTTTTTTTTTTGAGAGAGAGAGAGAGAGAGAGAGAGAGAGAGAGAAAGAAAGAGAATCTCAAGCAGGCCACGGACCACAGGGCTCGATCCCACAACCTTGGGATCATGATCTGAGCTGAAATCAAGAGTCAGACACTCAACCAACTGAGCCACCCAGGAGCCCTAGGTTTTCAAGTATTTCTTTCATGGATTGTGCCTTTGGTGTTGCACCTAAAATGGCGTCATTAATACCCCAGGTCATCAAGGTTTTCTCCAACACTATATTCCAGGAGGTTTATAGCTTTGTGTTTTACATCCAGGTCTATGGTCCAGTCTGAGTTAATTTTTGTGAAGGGTATAAGGCCTATGTCTAGATTCATTTTTTGCATGCGGATGTGCAGTTGTTCCAGCACCATTTGTGAAAAAAACTATCTTTGTTCCATTGTATTGCCTTTGCTCCTTTGTCAATGACCTGCTGACCATACCTTTTGTGGGTCCATTTCTGGGCTCTCTACTCTGTTCCATTGATCTTTGTCTTCTTTCACCAATACCATATTGTCTTAATTACTGTAGCTTTATAGTCAGTCTTGATGTTGCATAGTGTCATCTTCCAACTTTGTTCTTCAGTTATCAAGTTGGCTATTCTGGGTCTTTTGCCTCTCCATATAAATTTTAGAGTCAGTTTGTCAACATCCACAAAATAACTTGCTGGGATTTTTATTGAGATTACGTTGAATCTATAGATTAACTTGAGAAGAACTGACATCTTGACAATATTGAGTCATTCTATCTGTGATCATGGAATATATCTCTATTCATTTAGCTCATTTCATATATCAGAGTTTGGTAGTTTTCCTTAGATACATCTCGTATATATTTTGTTAGACTTATACTTAAGTACTTTGTTTGGGGAAGGGGAGGATGCTAACATAAATGATATTGTCTTTAGTTTCAAATTCCACTATTCATTGCTGGTATACAGGAAAGTGATTGACTTTTATGTATTAACTTTGTATTCTTAACATAACTATAATTCCTTATTAATTCCAGTTGTTTTTTTACTGATTCTTTTGGGTTTTCCACATAGACAATCATATCATCTGCAAGAAAAGACAGTTTTACTTCTTCCTTCTCAAACAGTATTTTTTTTTTTAAACATTTTTTATTTTATTTTTGGGACAGAGAGAGACAGAGCATGAACTGGGGAGGGGCAGAGAGAGAGGGAGACACAGAATTGGAAACAGGCTCCAGGCTCTGAGCCATCAGCCCAGAGCCCGACGCGGGGCTCGAACTCACGGACCGCGAGATCGTGACCTGGCTGAAGTCGGACGCTTAACCGACTGCGCCACCCAGGCGCCCCTCAAACAGTATATTTTTTATTTCCTTTTCTCATCTTACTGCACTGGTTAGGACTTCCAGTACTACGTTAAAAAGCAATTGTGAAAAGGAACATCATTGCTTTGTTCCTGACCTCAGCAGGGAGGCTTTGATGTTCTCAGGCAAGTTGAAGTTCTTTTCTATTCCTAGTTTGCTGAGATTTTGTTGTTGTTGTTGTTGTTGTTATCACGAATGGGTATTATATTTTGTGAAATGCTTTTTCTGCATCCATTGATATGATCCCATAATTTTTCTTCTTTAGTCTGTTAATGCTATGGATTACTTAATTGATTTTTGAATGTTCACCTAGCCTTGCAGGCTGAGATAAATTTCACTTGGTCATAGTGTATAATTATTTTTATACAATCCTTGATTCGATACGGTAATATTTTGTTGAGGATTATTGCATATATGTTCGTAAGAGATATTGGTCTGTGCTTTTATTTTCTTGTAATGTCTTTGTCTGGTTTCGGTATCAGGGTAATATTGATCTCATATAGTGAATTAGGAAGTATTCCCTCTGCTTCTATCTTCTGGAAGAGATTGCAGAGAATTGGCGTGATTTCTTCCTTAAATGTTTAGCAGAATTCACCTGTGAACTCATTCAGGTCTGGTGCTTTCTACTTTGGAACATTAATTATTAATCTAATTTCTTTCACAGATAAAGGTCTATTCAAATTGTCTATTTCCTCTTGTACGAGCTTTGACAGATTGTGTCTTTCAAAGAATTGGTCAATTTCATCTAGGTTATCAAATCTGTGGGCATAGAATTGATAATATTTTTATTATCCTTTTCATGTTCATGGAATCTGTAGTGATATCCCTTTTCTCTTCTGATATTAGCAATGTCTTATTTTTCCCCTTAGCCTAGCTAGAGGCTTATCAATTTTATTAATCTCTTCAAAAAATCAGTTTTTGGTTTTGTTGATTTTCTTTACTGATTTCCTATTTTCAATTCCATTGATTTCTACTCTAATTATCATTATTCTTATTTTCAATTTGATTTGTTCTTCTTTTTCCTAAGGTAGAAGTTTAAATTACTAATTTTAGATTTTTCTTCTTTTCTAATATATGTATTCAATGCTATAAATTTCTCTGTATGCACAGTTTTCACTACATTCCACATATTTTGGTAAATTAGATTTTCATTTCCATTTAGTTAAAAATATTTTTAAATTTCAGATGTCCTCTTTGAGCCATTTGTTATTTAGAAGTGTGCTGGCACCTGGGTGGCTCAGTCAGTTAAGCATCCAATTCTTGGTTTCAGCGCAGGTCATCCCATGGTTCATGGGATCAAGCCCTGCATCCGGCTCTGTGCTAACAGACTAGAGCTTGCTTGGGACTTTCTCTCCCTCTCTTCTCCCCTGCTCGTACATGCTCGCTCTCTCTCAAAAATAAATGAACTTAATTTTTTTAATGTTTATTTTTGACGGGGAGAGAGAGAGAGAGAGAGAGAAAGAGAGAGAGATAGAGCATGACTGGAGGAGGGGCAGAGAAAGAGGGAGACACAGAATCTGAAACAGGCTCCAGGTTCTGAGCTGTCAGCACATGTGGGGCTAATGTGGGGCTTGAACTCATGGATAGCGAGATCACGACCTGAGCCGAAGTCGGATGCTCAACTGACTGAGCCACACAGGCGCCCCCAAAATAAATGAATAAACTTTTTTTTAAAAAAGTGTGTTGTTTAATCTCCAAGTATTTGGGGCATTTTCCAGCTATCTTTGTTACTGACTTCTACTTTAATTCCAATGTGGCCTGAAAGCAGACATTGTATGATTTCTACTCTTTTAAATTTGTTGTGTTTTATGACCCAAAATGCGATCTATCTTGGTGAATGTTCCACGTGAAGAATTTGTAATCTGCTGTTTTGGGATGAAATATTCTATAGATGTTGGGGCACCTGGGTGGCTCAGTCGGTTGAGCGTCCGACTTCAGCTCAGGTCATGATCTCGCAGTCTGTGAGTTTGAGCCCCGCATCGAGCTCTGTGCAGACAGCTCAGAGCCTGGAGCCTCCGTCGGATTCTGTGTCTCCCTCTCTCTGCCCCTCCCCAGCTCATGCTCTCTCTCTCTCTGTCTGTCAAAAATAAATAAACATTAAAAAAAATTTTAAGGAAATATTCTATAGATGTCAATTATATATAGTTGATTGATGGTGCTGTTAACTTCAAATATGTTCTTACTGATTTTCTGCCTGCTAGATCTGTCCATTTCTGATCAGAGAGGTACTGAAGTCTCCAATTGTAATAATGGATTCATCTATTTGTAGTTCTACCAGTTTTTCCTCATGTACCTTGACACACTGTAGTTAGGTGCATACACATTAAGGAATGTTATGTCTTTGGGGAGTATTGACCCCTTTATCATGTAATGCCCCTCTTTATTCCTGATCACTTTCCTTACCCTGAAGTCTGTTCTGTCTAAAATGAATATAGCTATTCCTGCTTTCTTTTGATTAGTCAGCATATCTTTCTCCATCCCTTTATTTTTAATCTATATGTGTCTTTATATTTAAAATGAGTTTCTTGCAGGCAACATATGGTTGGGTCTTGATTTTTAGACCACTGATGTTTAGAGGGATTATTGATATAGTTAGATTAATATTTATCATATTTGTTACTGTTTTCTCTTTGTTGTAATCATTCTTTGCTCCTATATTTGTCTTCCACACTTTTTCTACATTTTGGACTTTTTTGTTTGTTTTGTTTTAAGTAAGCTTCACACCCAGTGCAAAGCCCAATAAGGGGCTTGAACTCATGACCCTGAGATCAAGACCTGAGTTGAGATCAAGAGTCAGACACTTAACCAACTGAGCCACCCATGCACCCTTACATTTTGGAGTTTTAACTGAACATTTATATAATTCCATTTTCTCTCCTTTCTTAGAATATCAGTTATGCTTTTTTTAGTGGTTGCTCTACAGAATGCAGTATATATTTATAACTAATCCAAGGCCACTTTCAAACAAAACTATACCACTTCACGGATAATGCAAGTGACAAAATATTCCTAATTCCTTTCTTCCATCTATCATTGCTGTCATTCATTTCACTTATACATAAGCACACACACATACATACACACACACAAATTGATACATCTTACCTATTATTATTTTGAGCAAACTGTTCCTATTAGGTCAATTAAGGATAATAAAAATAAAAGTTTTTTACTTTCACTTATACTTTCACCGACATTCTTCCTTCTTTGATGTAGATCTGAGTTTCTGACCTATACCATTTTCCTTTTCTGAAGAACTTCTTTTAACATTTCTTGCAAGGCAAGTCTAGTGGCAACAAATTCCCTCAATTTTTGTTTGAAGTCTATTTCTCCTTCACTTTTGAAAGGTATCTCCCAAGGATATAGAATTCTAGGCCTTTTAGGGACCCTGGCTGGCTCAGTCAGCGGAACATGCAACTCCTGATCCTAGAGATTACTTTAAAAATAAACAAAAATTGGGGTGCCTGGGTGGCTCAGTTGGTCAAGCGTCCAACTTCAGCTCAGGTCATGATCTCATTATTTGTGAGTTCGAACCCCACGTTGGGCTCTGTGCTGACAGCTCAGAGCCTGGAGCCTGCATCTCCCTCTCTCTCTGTCCTTCCCTCGTTCATTCTCTTTCTCTCTCTCTCTCTCTCTCTCTCAAAAAATGAATAAATGTTTAAAAAATTTTTTTTTAAATAAACAAAAATTTGAGGCACCCGGGTGGCTCAGTTAGTTAAGCGTCCAACTTTGGCTCAGGTCATGATCTCACAGTTCCTGGGTCTGAGCCCCATGTCAGGCTCTGTGCTGACAGCTCAGAGCCTGCAGCCTGCTTCAGATTCTGTGTCTCCCTCTCTCTCTGCCCCTCCCCCACTCATGCTCCATCTCTGTCCCTCAAAAATAATAAATAAAAAATAATTAAAAATATTTTAATAAACAAAAATTTTAAAAATATATATTTTTTAATTCTCAGCTTTTTTCTCTTAACACTTTGAAAATTTCACTCCATTCTGTTTTTGCTTACACAGTTTCTAAGGAGAAATTAGATATATTTCTTTGTTCCTCTATGGGTAATATATATATACATTTTTTTTTCTGCTTCTTCCAAGATTTTTTTTCTTATCTCTGATTTTCTGAAGTCTAACAATAGTATGCCTAGGTGTCGTGAGGTTTTCCTGACATTACTTTACTTGGTGTTCTTTGAGATTCCTGGATTTATAGTTTGGTGTCTCAGATTAATTTGGGAACATTCTCAATCATTATTGCTTCAAATCTTTCTTCTGATTCTTTCTCTTTCTTTCCTCTGGCATTCCAATTATGCATATGTTACATCTTTTGTAGTTATTTCACAGTTCTTGTATATTTTTCTGTCTTTTTGCTTTTCAGTTTTGAAAGCTCTCACTGTCACATGCTCAAGCTTAGATATTCTTTCCACAGCCATGCCCATCAAAGACATTCTTCATTTCTCTTAGAGTGTTTTCTATCTGTAGCATTTTTTATTCTTGCCTAGATTTTCTATCTCTCTGCTTACATTACCCATCTGTTCTTGCATGTTGCTTACTTTTTCCTTTAAAGTCCTTAGCATATCAATTACAGTTTTAAAATTCTCAGTTGGATAATTCCAACTTCTCTGCCATATCTGACTCCAGCTCTAATGCTGTTCAGTGTCTTCAAACTATGTTGTCTTTCAGTATGCCTTGTAATGTTTTGTTGAAAGGCAGATATGATGTGCTGGTTAAAAAGAACTGCAGGAAATAGGCCTTGAGAAATGCAGAGGCAGTGGAAGCATACTATGGCTCTGTGGTTCTATCTAGTCTTTTGGTGAGCCCATCTCCCAAACCGTTAACTTCATCAGTGGTTCTCAGGGTTTTTTCCCCTCCTTAGATAGGACAGGATGACTAGAGGGAGATGGGAGTTGAGGATTTCCCTTTCCCTAAGTAAGTTCTCTAGATAAAATAGTTTCTTCTGGGGGCAGGTCTTGTTAAGAACAGAATGCTGTGACATATTTCAAAACAGTTACTTTTCCCTCCCCATACCAGAAGCACAAGGGAATTTTTCTCCAATATTCAGTATGAGGGCCTTGTGGAGCTTCTTAAGTTAAAACTCATCAAACTGTGGGGCCCTCTTCTGACTGGGTCCCTCCACAGTTTTTAACTCTCAGACTTGTTCACACTGAGCCTCCAGCAATTTGTCAATTACAGTTCAGACTTTCCTACCACTCCAATAAATGGGATTCTCTGTACCTGTCTCACCAATTTTGGTGGCAACAGTTTGCTCTGTGATTCTGACAGATCCTAAGCGTTGGCTGATTTTTCCATTTGTTCAGCTTTTTGCTTGTTGGGATTGGAAGGGCAGCTTCTAAGCTCCTTACATGCTGAATAAGAAACCAAAAGTTCCAACACCATTCTTTAAGATGAAGTTAAGCCATTAATCATATGGTTGTTCCCGGTATGTGAAAAAGTAATTTTTCTCTTATTGCTTTTAAGTTTTATCTTTGCCCCTCAACAGTTTTACTATGATGTATCTCAGTGTGAATCTTTGTGTTTACCCTCCTTGGGGTTTGCTGAGTTTCTTGGATATATACACTGATGTTTATGGTAGCCTGAATAAAAATCCCTCAAAGATGTCTACATCTTAATCCCTGGAACCTAGGAGTATATTACCTTATTTACATGGTAAAAGGAACTTTACCGATATGATGAAATTAAGGATCTCAAAATGGGAAGATTATCCTGCATTATCTGGGCAGGCTCAATACAATCACAAGAGTCCTCGTAAGAGGGAGGCAGGAGGGTTGAGTCATATGGGTAGATGTGACAATAGGAGTAGAGGTTAGAGTAATGTGAGGAAGGGGCCCTGAGCCAATGAATGCTGATGGCCTCTAGAAGCTAGAGAGCAGGTAAAAAGATTCCCTTTAGAGCTTTCAGCAGGAATACAACCTTGCTGACACCTTGATTTTAGTCTGACCTCCAGAACTATAAGATAATAAATTTATTGAGTTTGAAGTTATTGCATTTGTGGTAATTTATTACAGCAGCAATAGGAAATTAATACAATGTTCTTTATCAAATTTGGGAGTTTGGGGACATCATTTCTTCAAATATTTTTTTCTGTCCCATTCTCTCTTCTTCTGGGACTCCCAAATGATAGTACTTGATATTGACACACAGATTTCTGAGGCTCTATTAATCTGCCTTCAACCTTTACTCTTTTTGCTTTTTTTCCCCTAGGTATGAGTCACCCTTTCCTGTTTCTTCAACATGTCTTATAAATTTTTGTTGAAAATTGGCTATTTTAGATATCACATTGTTAGCGACTCCAGATTCTCATTTTCCCTTCTGGAGACTGCCAGAGTAGCTGACTTTTAAAATTTGTTTAATAACTTGCCTGTATTAAACCTATAGATTTTGTTTCACTCAGTGTGGCCACTGATATCTCTGCTCAGTTTTTCTTTTTTTTTTTTCTTCTTCTCATTTTTATTTTTATGTTTGGCTTCCTACTGAGGGTAGACTCTGTATCTGAGTATCGTAATGGTCAACAGTACATGTCAGGGTTTGTGCCCAAACACCTCAAAGCAATACAGCTTCTACCCTTTGCAGATAAATCTGTGTGTGGTATGGGAAGTACCTTCAAAGTTCAGGCACATTTTAAGTCTTCCTCAGCTTTTACTTTCCATTAAGCTTTCTTTAACTCCTCTGTATTTGCACACTGTCATCCAGGGATGTATACAGATAGCTTGTGCCCTCCCTAGTCAACTATGCTCATACATGTAGCTTTCCAGTCATCCAGGGTATTTGGGGGTTTATCAAACCCATCTACGGCTGTCTCACTTATAGGACTTGTCAAATTTCTAACTAGTCTACTGGTCCACTGCATGCCCAACCAGGGCCACAACCTAAGACTAAGTAAGCGGTTGGCCTTCCCCACTCACTTCCCAACAAGATTACTAGCTTTATTGACAAAGATGCTGGGCATGGTTTTTTGTTTTCTCTCCGTTCCAAATAGCTTCCTCTGACAGCGAGACAGCTGGTCTTCACCACCTGCCCCACCCTGGTGGAACTACTGAACTAACTGAGCTGGGGGTATGGGGTGGGAATAGTGCAGACAAGAATGCCACAGATTCTCACTGGTCTTACCTAATGTTCAGTGCTTTTTCATGAATAAATGCTTCTCAATTGTCTGTCTTTAGTCAATTCCCAGACCTCTGAAATGCTTCTTTTTGACAATTTTGTCCTGTTTAAAGTTAGTTTGGGGAGGGCAAATTTGTAACCTCTTCACCATACCAGAAGTCTTCCCAGCCCATCCCAAGGACGTCATAGAATTTTTTCTACTGATAGAAATTAAAACTGATGATGATAACACAAACCTAATCAAACAGAAATTATTTCTCTCAAATATCCTATCTGAATGTCTTCATAATCAAATACTGCAGGTCACTTAGAAACTTTCAAAAGAGACAGCTTGTAAGATGTGATGTGTGGCCAAGTTAAATTTAAAATGTTGAGGGGAAAAAAATAAATTTCAAGTTTATGGGAAGAAAGACAAAAGAGACTAGATCACTGAGAAACTGCTTCTTGTTGTAAGAATTCACATTTCCTCACTTTCTCCAGTATCTCTGGCCTGGTTCAGTTGCTACAGTTGTCCAACCATGCCTTCCTTCTAATACAATTCAAAACCAGATTTTGTTTCTTACGATTCAGTGTTTTTCCCCCAACAAATAATTTCTCTTTAAATTTAAGTCTGTCTTGATTTTTACCTAAGATCAAGTTTCCAGCTACCATTTTTCCATTGAGATATAAATGAGAGGTGTGAATAATAATTTAAAATTATTTATATGATACAGCACACTGTCTTTGGAACCAGGCAGACTTAAGTTCAAATACCAATAATCAGACTAACTAGGTAAGTATCTCTAGACAAGTTACTTAATAGTTCAGCCAATTTCCTCATCTGCAAAATGTGCCTAATACCTGTGTCACACAGTTGCAGGAAGGATTAGAAATGATAGCACTTATCTCTACAATTGCTGGGTTATCTACTTAGAAAGTTGCTGAGTAATGTCAGGGTGAAAAGAACCAAGAGACAAAATGGATAAATTAATTGTCCTTGCTATGTCTGGCACTCATGGGTGGCCAAATTAACTATTTTAATTTCCTTCTCTTTTATCCCCTTTTTCATTAATTGAGACACTTCTACATAGTACAATATTCTACCACACAGTAAGGAACATAACAGTTTCCTACAAAGTGGCACTTAAATTTTATTTTTTTAAACAATTTTTTGGAGCATTTACTGTCTAGGAAATATTGTCTGAGAAAAACCTAAGTACCATAGTTTTTAAACTTGTATACTGAATTTTTAAAATTCTCCACCTTTTCTCAGTATAGAGTCCTTTGAAAGCCTTATTACTGTTGAATCTGCTAAAGTACAAGTTTATACAGGTAAACTGTGTAAATGATATCAAGAGATCCACAAACCCCCTGGAGTCCATCTGGACACAAGTTAGAATACCTACCTTTGCTGGCAAGTCCTTCTTCAATGCAAATATTCACCTCTTAAACCTGAATGAATTAGTACACCTGGATTTGCAGAAGTCTAGATTCCTTAAACTGAGGCAGTCCAGAATTACAAATGAAATGCAAATCACTATAATTACTACAATGGTGGAGCGACTGATTTGGAGTCAAAATGTTGCCACCATTTACTTTCTGTTCCACAATGCAACTTATCATCCCCTTTGGATCCCAGCTCCCCTACCAATAAAGTAAGGAAATAATCCTCATTCTACACACATCTTGAGATAGTTATGAGCTAAGGAGTAAAGAGGTAACAGTTCCTTGTACACTACACAGTGATGAGAGAGGTCCATTGGCATTACTTACCCTGGCTGCTAAAACATCCTCTGCTGTTGCATGTTTACCTCATGTGAGTGTTTCTCAACCTCAAAGTATGAAATGAGATGAAGAAGAAAGCCCAGAATTGTCTGATGCCTCATGCCAGAGTTCTTGGAACCCCTGGTTGTACGTGATCTGTCCACACGTGGTCTCTCCCTGGTGGCCTAAGCCCCTCAATTCATCTCTCTGTTTCCTGTGTCAGATACAAAGTGGATGTTCGGTAAATACTGCTGAATGAATGATGAACAAACGGACAGCCTGTGTGAAATGAGCCAACTGAGCCCTAACAGCACCTGGGGCTCCCTCCTAGTTTTCAGGAGCTAGAACGTCAGGCCCCAATCACTATCCCAAAGAGTCAGTGGAGAGCAAAAACGATACCACTTTGGTGCGACCTACCAGACTGGGCCCTTGGGAGGTGCATGCACAGGTATGTGAGAACCACTCTTTGTCACAATTTGTAAATCTCCAGGTTGAGAAGAGAGAAAAACACTCACCCTTTGTGAAGATCCGGAAACGGACAGGAAAAGAGGAACAGTGATGCTTTCAGATGCTTTTTATGTGTTACAGAATGCTATAAGATCTAATGTCACAATCCTTCATTCCCTTGAAAATGTGGTACAAATTACTACGCATCCCAACTCCTCAAACCAGAAGTACGTTTCTATATCTAACATAATCTCTTACCTATTCCGTGATTCCTTCTAACACACGACTTTAATAGAGTGAAACAATATTACACAGATGTCCAAATTATACTTTAAAAAAGTAACTTTTAGCTTGCTACCATAATTGGCTATTGTATGAAGAAAAATATTAATAACAATTACTAACTTTTTAAGGTTTGCAACGTCCTGGGTTACATACTCCATACCCATGACCTCATTTCATCCTCGTAGCAATCCTATGGGGTAGGTATGATAGCTACTTGCATTTGCTAAATGAGAAAAGCACCTGAAATCATACTGCTAACAAATGGCAGAATAGAGATTTGAACCAGGTATTCAGATTCTAAAGTTCACATTAACTATTAAGTACATCAAATAAGGTGTAAATAATAATTTTAATAATCCTTTGGTTGGAGCCTAAAACAGGAAGAATTTTAACACTGTCTAGGAGATGAATAAATCCCTATACTCAGCTGAAATCACCCAAACAAAATACAAAAGCTTTTATGCAAGAATGGAATGTAAACAAGCTAATTGCCTAATAGGAACTCAGTACAATTTCCTTGATTCAGTTGAGCAAATGTTTTAAGCCAATCTGGACTATAATACCGTACTCAGAGAATTGAGAAGCAACAGCGGTTTCCTAATATACCTTGCGGTTGAACAACTAAGTACTACTCACATAAACCTGGAGAAACTTACCTCTCCCTTCAAAACTTCGTGTTCCTAGTACAAACGTGACCTTAGCAATAAGTTCAAACTACTGTAAGCAATGTTCCATTAATTCAGCTGCTATCAGCAGACCTCTCCCTCCATAAGCAGATGAGTAGACAAGTCTCAGGTTACCACGAACTTAAGATGAGAGGGAGAGCTCAAGTAGAATCTAAAATCATTTATTCAATTTCCTACCTTGGTGGGTGGCAAGAAGCTTCCAAGCTAAATTTGCATGCCATTCAGGCTCAATTTTCATCTTCATGTTTATGGCTTTCCAGAATAGATTAATGGAGAGTTCATTTCTGCATTAAAATCATAACATTACCCACAAAAGAAAGGTCTCATATGTGGATGACTGGGGTTAAAAATAAGAAAACAGGCCCAAAATGGAGTCACGTAAGCTAAGCCCCACATCACCAAACCGAGTCTTAATTACAGTCTCAGCCTCTGCCAGAAATGGAATCTTAAACCAATCAGGAATCATCTGGTGAACATTAGTGACGTAATTTGTCTGACAGACCCCTAGTTCCCCTAAAGGAAAGTGACCTTGCCAAAACCAAACCACTTTTTGCTAATATAACTTCCTTGTTCCCACTCCCTTCTGCTTATAAAAGTCTTTTCATTTTGTACAGTTCTTCAGAGCTCCTCTCTGTCTGCTGGATGCAATGCTGCCTGATTCATGAGTCACTGAATAAAACTAATAGGACCTTTACTTTTTTTTTTTTTTTTGAGAGAGAGAGAGTGCGCGCAAGTAAGCAGGGGGCAGAGGAGCTGAGGGAGAGAGAGAATCTTAAGCAGGTTCCATGCTCAGCGTGGAGCCTGATGCAGGGCTCAATCCCACAACCCTGGGGTCATGACCTGAGCTGAAATCAAGAGTCAGATGATCAACCAACTGAGCCACCCAGGCGTCCCAAGCTAATAAGATCTTTAAATTTTACTTACCTTGAATTTTGTTTTTTAACAGTGGGTAGGACTGAGAAATGATAGTTTTGGCTGGAAACTACCAGCAGGATCCAGATCCACATTTTTCTTTAAATCAATGTGTAAGAAATTATGGGCTAGATTTGGCCATTTGAGTGCATCCTACCTACACTCAACTACATGGAACTCACTTAAAAGTCATCTTCAGAATAATCCCCCTTCTGTGTGTGCTCCACTCCAACATTTTACTGCACTGTAAGTATAAGTAAATTTTTAAAATTGACCTTTCCCTGTTGCCAAAAGGGAACGAGATCATTTTTTTCTCCCTCTTTTTTCTTAGAACATTTTTTTTTAAAAGCTAGTATTTATAAAGTTTTCTTCTGTCCCTTTGATATGTATGCAAATCTTTTTAAAGGTTAAATAAGCTAGCTGCAGAACTCAGGAATAATTTTCCTGAGAGTCCTAGAAGCCTTTTATTTTATTTTATTTATTTTATTTTATTTTATTTTAATCTATTCTATTCTATTCTATTTTAGAGAGTGTGAGCAAGGAAGGGGAGAGGGAGGGAGCATCCTGAACAGACTAGCACAGAGCCCAGTGTGGGGCTCACTTGGGGCTCAATCTCACCATAAGATCATGACCTGAGCCAAATCAAGAATCAGATGTCTAACTGACTGAGCCACTCATGCGCCCCGAAGCCATCTCTTTTAAAGAACTTACCAAATTCAACACCTGAAAAACAAATAATCCAATGAAGAAATGGGCAGAAGACATGAACAGACACTTTTCCAAAGAAGACATCCAGATGGCCAACAGACACATGAAAAGATGCTCAACGTCACTCATCATCAAGGAAATACAAATCAAAACCACATTGAGATACCACCTCACACTGGTCAGAGTGGCTAAAATTAACAACTCAGGAAACAACAGACGTTGCCGAGGATGTGGAGAAATGAGAACCCTTTTGCGCTGTTGGTGGGAATGCAAACTGGTGCAGCCGCTCTGGAAAAGTGTGAAGGTTCCTCAAAAAATTAAAAATAGACCTACCCTACGACCCAGCAATAGCACCACTAGGAATTTATCCAAAGGATACAGGAGTGCTGATTCACAGGGGCACTTGTACCCCAATGTTTATAGCAGCACTTTCAACAATAGCCAAATCATGGAAAGAGCCCAAATGTCCATCAACTGATGAATGGATAAAGAAGATGTGGTTTATATACACAATGGAGTACTACGTGGCAATGAGAAAGAATGAAATCTTGTCATTTGCAACAATGTGAATGGAACTGGAGGATATTATGCTAAGTGAAATAAGTCCAAGAAAGATATATGTTTTCGCTCATATCTGGATTTTGAGAAATTCAACAGAAGATCATGGGGAAGAGAAGGGGAAAAAATAGTTTCAGAGACTCTTAAACATAGAGAACAAACTGAGGGTTGATGGTGGGAGCAGGGGAGAAGGGAAAATGTGTGATGGGCACTGAGTAGGGCATGTTGGGATGAGCACTGGGTGTTGTATGTAAGCGATGAATCACAGGAATCTACACCTGAAACCAAGAGCACACTATATACACTGTATGTTAGCTAACTTGACAATAAATTATATTTTAGATAAATAAATGTAAATATCTAGGAAGACAGTGCCCGAGCTCCCCATCAGGGTAGGAGTTTAGCCTACACACCTCTATTACCTGCACAAAGAAATCAAAGATGTTTTATTTTACCTTCAGATAAAGGCAATTAATTGGTACAGATGACCACAATTACCAGCTGAATTTAGGATGAACTATGAAAGCAAGTACATCAAATGCCACTGTCAAGTCTTCTTAAAGATTACCACTCGCCTTGAGACTTTATATGTAATGGATTGTAAAAGGTAGAATTTCTTTTTTGTTTTTGTAATCTCATTAGCACACTACTTGTGATGTATCCCAGTCTGGGTTAATGCTCATTCAGTAATAAAACTAGTTTCTTTCATTACATATTTGTGAAGATCATTTCTTACATAGGCATATTTTATTTTCCCCACATAAACGTGTAGAAATTCTACTCTCGGGGCGCCTGGGTGG
>NC_064814.1:46628778-46719820 GCF_023721935.1 Panthera uncia
GTCTCTCTCTGTCCCAAAAATAAATTAAAAAAAAAAAAAAAAACGTTGAAAAAAAAAAATTTTAGAAATTCTACTCTCTACTGGGCTACCTTACTGCCACTTTCCCAACCTTGATGAACACAATACAAGAAAAAAAAATTCCTCCCTGACAAGAGTTTGTTAGGGATTTAGCCCATTACTATCATCTGAGTGCCAGATACTCCTATATCATTGCCTCTGTGACACCTCCACTTGGATTATTTCAAAGACACCTTTTCCAAAACTGAACGCATGTTCTTCCTTCACGGTTTCCTATCATGGAAGCACAGGCCGGAAAATGAAGAATTAGCCCTGACACCTCCCTCTCCCTTCTCACCCCAGAGTGAACATATTGTCAAGCACTATTGATCCTACCTCTTAAATAGTTCTCAAATCCATCGACTTTTGCCTCCACTGAGGAGCCAAAGTGATCTTTTAATAACACAGACCCACTGATGCTACTCTCATGACTGAAAATTTTCAATGGCTTCCCACCATTCTTAGGATAAGCCTAAATCCTTGGTATGACCTATGAGGCCTGCATGGTCTGACCCCTGCTACCTCTTCAACCTCATCTTCCTGACTCCCTCTCTCTCTGCCCTCCAGCCCCGACTGGGAGTTTAAACTCCATGACAACTGAGACTATGACTATTTGTTCATGCTATATCCATAGCACAGTGCCCGGCACATAATAAATGCAAAGTAAATGTATGTCCAAAAATAATGTTGATAAAACAACTGCAGCATCCTAAATGGAAGGCAAATAAACATTAAGTAAATTATGCACGGTGAAGGAAAAGAATGTCCTTATATATTTGTACCATAGGTGGCTAACACAGGGTGTGGACCATAGTGAGGCTATAAAATGTTCGTTAAATCATTTTGCAAACCAGAGACAATATGATGAAACAAAACATTGGCACTCAGTTTTTATTTAGCATTATAGGGCAAACTACCGATGCCAATCACATCTCATATTTAGGTATTTATCCCTCCTCTCATCCCCAATATCCATCCTGTAGGCCACCAGAGGTCTAACCACATGTTTGAAGAAGGAGGGTGGACTCCAATCAGAACTGGAAAGTAGATATGGTTTGTGGAGCTGACTACACATAATCCAAGACTGGGGAGCAATACTGCTCTTAGGGTAAGACCCTTACCTCCCTTGTGTGTTTGACTTGGGCAACATCCTCCACCCTTTGGCCACACAGGTCTTTCAGTAACTACAAGACACAAGCTGCTCCTATTCTCGAGGCATTGCGACCTGCTGGATTTGGAGTTGTAAGAAACACAGGGTGGAGGGCCACACCATCATGGTGAGGCCCTTCCTTTTTGCTGACTCCAAGAGCCACAGTCCTTCCCCAATCCAGGTTCCCTCTCCCTGGTAGCTCTTCACCCTTCTCTTTGCCCAATGTAATCCAACTCAGTCCTGAAAGGTCTCAGCTAAATATTTCCTCAGCAAAACCTTCCCTGTCTCTCCTCATTCCCTCCCACTGCCAAATGGCCCCATTATACATTCTCCTAGCACCCTCTACTGTCCTCCAGAGCACGTACTACAACTGCAACTGATATTTAATTTGTAATTCTCTTTCCGTCTCCACTGTTAGACTTATAAGCAACCCAACAACAGGACCGTGTCTGTTTTGACCATAACTATATCCCCAACACCTAGTACACTGCTGGTAGAGAGTAGCTATATTCAATAAATATCTGCTCAAAGAAGGAATGAATGAAATACATAGATAAGCACTAGTTTTTGGAGTACATCGAGTTGGCTCTGCCCTTACTAGCTCTGTGCCTTTGTATAAATTTCTTACCATCTATGAGCCCATTTCTTCCTCTATAAATAAAAATAACTGTCCCTACTTTATAGGATTATTGCGAGAATTGAATAATTCAATAAGATGCTTAGCATAAACTCTGGCACATAATACTCAATGAATGTTAACTATTATTATTCTTAAAGCATGGAGAAAGAGAGGAATGCATATGTTAGGGAAGGTACATTCATTCCATGCTCTTGACTAAAACACAAACACGGCTCCTTTATACAAACATACAGTGGCAAGTCTGAATACAATATTTTAAGTATACTATAGGAACGTATTATCTAAAAGAACTCTGAAGAAGAGAGCATAGGCGGTAACTTCTTTGACATCAGCCACGGAACTTCCTTCAAGATATATCTTCTGAGGCAAAGGAAACAAAAACAAAAATAACTATTGTAACTACATCGAAATAAAAACCTCCTGCACAGTGAAGGAAACAATCAACACAACTAAAAGACAACCTACTGAATGGGAGAAGATATTTGCAAATGACATATCTGATAAAGGGGCAGTTTCCAAATATACAAAGAATTTATAAAACACAACACCCAAAAAACCAATAGCCCAATTAAAGAATGGGCAGAAGACACGAGCAAACATTTCTCCGAAGACATCCAGAAGGCCAACAGAGTCATGAAAAGATATTCAACATCACTCATCATCAGGGAAATGCAAATCAAAACTACAATGAGATGTTACCTCACACCTGTCAGAATGGCTAAAATCAAAACACAAGAAACAACAAGTGTTGGTAAGGATATGAAGAAAAAGAAAACCCTCTTGCACTGTTGGTGGGAATGCAAACTGGTGCGGCCACTGTGGAAAACAGCATGGAGGTTCCTCAAAAAATTAAAAACAGAACTACCCTATGATCCAGTAATCGCATTACTGGCTATTTACTCAAAGACTATGAAAACACGAATTCAAAAGGATATATGCACCCCTATGTTTATTGCAACGTTATTTACAATAGCCAAATTATGGAAGCAGCCCAAGTGTCCATCAAGAGATGAATGGATAAAGATGTGGTATATATATACAATGGGGTGTTATCCAGCCATAAAAAAGAATGGAGTCGTGCCATTTGCAACAACACGGATGGAGCTAGAGAGTATAATGCTAAACAAAATAAGTCAGAAAAAGACACCATGTTTTCGTTTGTTTCAAACAAAACAAACATACAAAGGAGAAAAACAGAAACAAACGAATGCAGTGCCTGGGTGGCTCAGTCAGTTAAGCGTCTGACTCTTGGTTTTAGTTCAGGTCATGGTCTCACGGTTTGTGAGTTCAAGTCCAACGTCCAGCTCTGTGTGGACAGCGCAAAGCCTGCTTGGGATTCTCCCTCTCTGCCACTCCCCAATCATGGTTGCTCTCTCCTTCTCTCAAAATAAATAAACAAACTGAGAGAGAGAGAGAGAGAGAGAGAGAGAGAGAGAGAGAGAGGGGAAACAAAAAAACAGACTCTATAGAGAACAAACAGATGGTTACCAGAGGGGAGGTGTATGCAGGAGAGGTGTGAAATAGGTGAAGGGAATTAAGAGTACATTTACCTTATGAGCCCCGAGTAATATCTAGAATTGTTGAATCACTGTATCATACACCTGAAGTCAATATAACACTGTATGTTAACTATACTGGAATCAAGACTTTTAAAAATCTAGAAAACAATTTTAAATAAAAAAGAAAAGAAAGGGGGATGGGCTAAATGGGTAAGGGGCATTAAAGAATCTGCTCCTGAAATCATTATTGCACTATATGCTAACTAACTTGGATGTAAATTAAAAAATATTTTAAAAAGAAAAAAAAAAGAAAAGCGTAAATAGATCTGTCTATAAAGCCAGGAATCTTTTTGGATGTGAAGTGATCACGCATCTATATGCCTTGCACACTCCTGTGTACAGTGTCGGCCTCTTTCAAAGCAAAGCACATCAGCAACCCATTACTGCAAGGCAGTAGGTTCCAGACCTGGGCTTCAAAGTCTAAAGGACCACAGTCCAGCTGTGCTGACGTTGGCCCAGAACATGCAGATAAAACACCAGGCTTTTGCCTTTGAGATAAGTGCCCTTCTCTCCCAGTAGGAAACTCCATGCCTTCATGAGAAAATGTCCCTTCATTCTTATATTGTCTGGCATCCGAGTAACCCTAAGAGACCCCCCCTTAAACATTATTTCTGTTCTCTCTTAGATTCTCCAAATTTAAACACATCACTTGACTTCTCTGAGCCTCAATTTCTTCATCTGTAAAAAATGGAACTAAAATAGTACTTCCCTCTTAGGTAAATGGCTCAGTATGTGCCATAAAATAAACATATGGTAACTACTGTTTCAGTGTTTCTACCAGGTTCCTAATCAATCTACAATCCAGAAAAAAAAACCACAACAAAGATCCTTTTCAATGCTAGAAATGTGGTTTTTTTTCCAAAGTCCTGTGTTTGCTACAATAAAAGAAACCCCCCACCCAGGAATAAAAGGAATGATTCTAATGAAGCTTCAATTGTTGCAAAGGAAAACAATGGAACAAATCAGATGGTCTTCTGTCTACTGAAAAAGATTAATTCAGCAAAATGTAATTTATGCATATCCATTTTTAGAATGCCTCCTTTTAAAGGAACCCCTATTGGGACTACATAAACTCTCATCAACTGTTAATCTGGAAGCCTCATCATGTCGTTTTGGGGGTCGGCAGAATGCCATCCCAGAAAAATCCCCGCAAGAAGGAGCACTCAGTCTTACTGATCACCCCCGACCAAGGCCCAGTCATGACCCTACTTCTTCCTCCCATCTCCACTCCTTCCCATCATAAGCCTCAGGAGAAATCAAAAGCTACCCTGGGAAAAAGTTGGGGGACCTCTGTATGTTCATAAAACTATATTATGACAAGGCTTCAGATTACCTTTTGAATATAACTTCTTTAACAAGGACCTCTTCAAAGGCAACCCCCGGACCAGAATGACTAGATTTAACACAGAGGCCTAGTTGTAAAACCCTGCCTCCTCCACTTATTTGTTGCATAAGTTCACTGAAAGCATATGAAGATACCACCCACTTTACTCTTTTGCGGTGAGGAGTAAGAGAGATATCTACAACAGAAAACATTTACGTGGGTGTTCAAAAAGCTAGTTCCCCTCCCTATCCTGCTGAAGAATTCGATCATTTTACTAATTTTATCTCTGGATCGCCAAGCTAAGGATCCCTTTTTCCACCTGCCACTTCTTTAGAAACTGACTTCCTCTTGGTTCTCCTCACCACCAACCCTGCTCCCACCCCCACCTCCATACCGGTCGGAAGACGTGAAAAGCACTTCCCGGTCAATTATTAGCTCACTAAACACAGGTATATATGAAGCTCATAAGTTACACCCAAAGTAACTTCTCAACTCTCAAATCACTATACCAAAGGGAACTTAAAAGAGAATTCTACAGGTACCATTTATTGGGTAACTACTATGTGCCAGACACTGGCGGGGGCATTCTACAGGCAATCTCATTTACATTTCACAACAACCTCACGAATATGGGCGTATTATTCCCAAAATTACAGCTGAGTACACAGGCGCCAAGAGTTTAAGACATCTGCCCTAAGGTGCACAGTCAGGATGCGTCAGGACAAGGATTGGACGGGTCAGAGAAGTAAAAGAGTCCCCTGCTGCGGGTGCTCAACAGTCCATACTCTCCCCTGCCGTGCGAAAAACGGGATCTCCCCGGCTAACCCTAGGTCTCTAACACCAGGCTCCAGCGCCACCAGCCTCCAGGGCTTGAGCCCTGCCGCGCGGCGCCACGTCCGTGGGTGCGGAATCCGGGAAAGGGACAGGCCCGAGCCGGGGGCGCACACCCAGCGCTCGGCGAAGCCGGGGCGGGTCCGCGGCCTCACTACAGCCCTTTCCGGCCGCACACACCGCCGCTGGGAGCTCCGCGAAGGCGCCGGCGGCCCAGAGAGAAAGTGCCAGAGGCGGAACTCCAGTATAAGTGCCAGTATAAGCTGAGCCTTCCTTCAGAATGAGGGGCGGCGGGCGGCCTCCACGCCCGCTTCCCTCCCCCTCGCCCGGGCCCAGAGAGCACTCGACTCAGGATAGGCCCGCGCGCCTCAGCTCCGGGCGCGCCCCTGCGCCCCTCGCCACCAGGGTCGCTTCCTCCCTAGCCCCTACCTGGTCGCCTCAGTGACCATGGTCAATCAAGTTCATCCTCCCGTCTCGGAAGCGACGCGAGACCTCCCTCGCCCAGCCCATGCGGCTCTGTCCAATCCCGGCCTTCAGGCTGCGCATGCGTGCCGGGCTGCCTCCCTCAAGGTGCAGGCAGGATCCGCCCGACTCTGAGGTCAGAGAGGCGAAGCGTACGTAATTGCCTTCCTTCCATCTTCTGGAGGGAAATTCGGAAGGTCGTGGTTTGTGTTTCGAGCGCTCTCTCGGTTAGCGTGTTGGGGTCGGGGGTGGAGGGCGTGGTCGGGACAGTGGAGAATATCTGCTACAGTTATCAAGACTTATTATAAACTATAAAGACATAACTAAAACAGCAAAGATAAATGAAAAGATCACTGGAAAAGGAGAGGCTAGAAACAAACCCACAGATTTGTAGTCGCGTTTTTTTTCCCCCACAAAGGAGCCACCGTAATGCAATAGGAAAGTTACTTTAGGTAAATAGTGCTAGATCACTTGAATGACAGTAGGGGAATGGGGCGGGTAATGAGCCTTGACCTCTACCTCGGACCAAAAAAATAATTCAAGACTACACCTAACTGTGAAAGGTACAACTCTAGAAAACAACAGCGTGATATTGTGACCGTGGGACGGGGAGATCCTTTTTAGCAGGACACAGAAGAGTACCAACCCGAAAGGGAAAGGCTGATAAGCTGGCGTCCTTAAATGTAAGACATGGAAATTTAAGACAAAAGAGAGTACAGTGCAAGCAATAGAGTGGAGAAGATATTTGCAATACATATATCTGAAAATGATTTTTATTCACAAGATCTAAGTAATTCTTGCAAGTAGATTTTTTAAAAGATCTGAATTTGTTTGAAGTGGAACTGTGGAAAAGAGGATGTTGAGAGAGAAGCTGAGACTTCTCATAGCTCAAAACTCAAGAGATGGCAACAGTGTATAAGTTGAGAAGTCTCCCTTCCTGTTCTCCAGGTACCCAGTTCTCTTCCCACTAGGTAACAATGCCACGAGATGTGTTTGTCTTTCCATGGCTCTCTTATGCATAATCAAGCAATTACGTATACATTCAGCATTCTTCCCACTGTCCCTTGTACAAACAGCATACTGTAGATACTGCTCTGTACATTGCTTTTATTCATTTTCATCAACGAATAATTTCATGGAGAGCCTCACAAGTACTCAATCTAGAAACAGGAAATTATATTTTTAACTAAATGTTAGCTAATCTTTTCAAATAATATGTATAATATGCTTTCCTTAGATATTTTCACAGGAATTTGTAGACCCGCCTGTCCCCTGCCCACTGTTCTGGAAACTCTAGACTCCTACTTGCCAGTTCAGAAAGTGCAAATGTCCCGGTAATAAACCCAATATGATCCTGAGTCCTTACTGCAAGACTGAGCCAGTTTTCTAGGGTTAATTTTCCAAGCCATCATCCATCCCTTCATACACTTCAGTCCTGCTTGGAGTCATTCTGGAAGCAAGAAAATAAATTCCAATGTTTTTATAGCCAATTTGAGTTGGATCTTCTGTCAAATGCAAGTGAAGAACTCTAACTTCCCAGCCAGGATGTTATACAAATAGACCCCAGGCTAGCACAGCACCATGGCTTTCAATGAGAATGGGACAGGGACTTTCTAGGAAGACAGAATAGACACACTATTCCTCTTGATAAGAGCCACTAAAAACGCTGGACAATATATGTTTAAAAAGCATAAACAGTGTCTGAAAAGTGGAGAGAAGGCAGACTGGCTAGGGACCTTGGGACCTGAGGAACAACATGGTGGTGAGTTCCCTGGGGTTTGTTTTTGGTTTTGCCTCATTACCCCAGACTGGTACCAGAGGGGCAGGCAGCCTAGAAATGCCCACGTGCAAAGACAAAGCCCCCAAGGAAAGACCGCTACTCTCTCTAACTAGAAATACCAGGAAAGGGACAGCTTTGGAAGACAGAAAATTTCAACAATGGCTCTACTCCAGCCAAAACCTCTGAAAAATACTTTAGCCTCACACCCACTCCTGCCAGAAAAAACTTAAGTGGAAAGCTCAGGCTTCTTCTCAAGGTAAGCAATAAAGGGACACCACTACCGCTTTCCTCCCTCTGCTGATGTGATGTCAGAGAAGGCCAAGTGGAGAGCTGGACTTTCATCCCCATTGAGCAGAAGGCTCTCACCCAACGTGGCGTTATGGTTCCACGTGGGGAACCTGAACGTCCACCCCCTCTTGATGGTGAGGAGGTAACCCCCTCCTTCCTTTCTGGGGTGGTCTTAGAGGGAACTAGATGAAGAGTCAGGACCTGTACCACTGCTCAGCAAGTGGCCTCAACAAGGCCAACTCCTATGCCACATGTCGTGAAAGAGCTCCACAATTCCATCAACCAACAGAATTTAATCAACATGTGTAGAACATCACCCCATAACAACAGAAAACACATTCTTTTTAAGCATTCACAGAACATAGGCCAAGATAGACTGTATTCTGGGCCATAAAAAGAAAACACCTCAACAAATTTAGAAGAATTGAAATTATATAGAGTAAAAAAAAAAAAAAAAAAAAAAATAATTAAATAAATCGAAATGACCGAAAATGAGAATACAATATATGACAACCTGTGGGACACAGCCAAGGTGGTGCTGAGAGGGATAACACTGTGCTTACATTAGAAAAGGGAACAGTGTCAGAGCAAACAAGCTAAAAATAAATTAGAAAAAAAAAAAAAAGAGCAAAATAACCCCAAAGCAAGCAGAAGAAAATAACAAAGATAGCAGAAAGCAATAATATTTCATTTTATTTTTAAACCATGCTTATTTACTTATTTTGAGAGAGAGAGAAAGTGTGGGCAGGGGAGGGGCAGAGGGAGAGGGAGAGAGAATCCCAAGCAGGATCCATGCTCAGTGTGGAGACCAATGCAGGGCTCAGTCTCACAACTGTGAGATCATGACCTGAGCTGAGAACAAGAATCAGATGCTTAACTGACTGAGTCACCCTGGTGCTCCAGGAATCAATGAAATTTTATTTTATTTTATTTTTAATTTTTTTAACACTTATTTATTTTTGAGAGACAGAGAGAGACAGAGCATGAGCAGGGGAGGGGCAGAGAGAGAGGGAGACACAGAATCCGAAGCAGGCTCCAAGCTGTCAGTACAGAGCCTGATGCAGGGCTCAAACTCACAAACTGCAAGTTCATGACCTGAGCCAAAGTCGGACGCTTAACCGACTGAGCCACCCAGGTGCCCCGGAATCAGTGAAATGTTAAAGCAGTGGAGAAAATTAATGAAACAAAAAGCTAGTTCTTTCAAAAGATAAATAAAATTGATAAACTTCTAGCAAGACTGAGAAAAAAGAGGGAAGACACAAATTACTAATATCAGTAATGAAGCGGGTATCACTACAGACCCACAGACATCAGAAAGGATAATAAGGGAGTAGTAAAGCAACTTATACATATAGATTTGACAACTTAGATGAAATGGACCAATTTCTTGAAAAGTACAAACTACCATAACTCACCCAATATGAAATAGAAACGTTGAATAGCCTGTTAACTATTAAAGAAATAATTAAAAGCCTGCCAAAGATGAAATGTCCAGGCCCTGATAGTTTAATTGGAGAGCTATACCAACCATTTACAGAAGTAATACCAGTCTACAAATCTCTTCCAGAGAATAGAGGAGGAGGGAACACTTCCTAACTCATTCTGTGAAGTCAGTCTGTATTAACCTGATACCAAAACCAGACAGAAACAGTACCAAAAGAGAAAAAAACAAAAAAAAACAAAAAAAAAAAGAAACCTATAGACCAGCATCCCTCATAAATATAGAGGGAACACTTCTCAGCAAAACACTAGCAATTCAGCAATATGTAAAAAGAATTCTGCATCACAGTCAAGTGAAGTTTATCCCAGGGATGCAAGGCTATTTCAATATTTGAAAATCAATGCAATCCATAAGAGGTTAATGAAGAAAATAAAATATTATTTCAATTGGCGCAGAAAAATATTTTAACAAAATCAAATACCCATTAATGATAAAAAAAAATTCAACAAACTAGTAATAAAAGGAAACTCTCAATCAGATTAACAGCATCTATGAAAAACCCACAGCTGTCCTTATACCTAATAAAGACCAAAGCTTTCCCTCTAAAATTGGGCAAGACAAGGACATTCAACTTCACTGATGCTATTTAATCTAGTACTAGATGTTCTAGCCAGTGCAATAAGGTAAGGCAAGGAAATAAAGGACATACAGAAGAAATTAAAGTGGATTTCTCATACACTGCTGATGGGAATGTAAAATGGTACAGCCACTCCTGAAAACAGTTTGATAGTTTCTCAAAACCAAACAAAAAACTGAACATAAAACCTAGTAATTACATTGATCCCAGAGAAATAGAAACTTACGGAAAGATGAAAACCTGAATGCAATTGTTCATAGATGCTTTATTTGTGATAGACAAAAACTGGAACCAACCAAAATGCCCTCATGGTTAAACACGCGATGGTATATCCACACCATGGAATAATACATAACAAGGGAAAAGAACGACCTGTTGATTCATGCAATAATTTGACTGACTCTCAGGAGCATTATGCTGAGTGAAAAAAGCCAACCTCAAGAGGTCATCTACTTATGATTCCATTTATATAACATTAATTCTTGGAATGACAGATTAGTGGTTGCCAGGGTTAGTTAAGAATGGGAGAAAGCTAGGAGGGGGAGGCGCCTGGGTGGCTCAGTTGGTTAAGCACCCGATTTCAGCTCAGGTCATGCTCTCATAGTCCATGAGTTCGAGTCCTGCATCAGGCTCTGTGCTGACACCTTAGACCCTGGAGCCTGCTTTGGATTCTGTGTCTCCCTCTCTCTGCCCCTCCCGTGCTCATTCTCTTGTCTCTCTCTCTCTCTCAAAAATAATAAAAAAACATTTTAAAAATCTTTAAAAAAAAAAAAAGAATGGGAGAAAGGGGAATGATTTTGACTATAAAGTGCTAGTAGGAGATCCTTGTGGTGATAGAATAATTCTGTATCTTGAATGCACCGGTGGTTACATGAATCTACTCCTATCACACAGAACTGCACACACGCACACAAACACACATGCATTGTCAGGTTCCTGGTTTTGATGTTGTACTATAATCATGCTCTACACTGCATGATTTGGCTCAGGTCATGATCTCATGGTTTGTGGGTTCGAGCCCCATGTCAGGCTCTGGACTGACCGCTTAGACCCTGGAGCCTGCTTCAGATTCTGTGTCTCCGTCTTTCTCTGCCCCTCCTCCGCTTGTGCTCTGTTTCTCTCACTCTTTGTCTCAAAAATAAACATTTAAAAAATAAAAAAATAAAGTTTAAAATTTAAACGCACACACACACACACACACGACAAATGTTGAATTTCTTAACATCTCAGCAGTCTCATCTTAAAATGAAGATAATAAAGTATGAAACCAAAGGCAATAACACTTGTAAAGTGCCACATAAGTCAGTGCTCAGTAAATTGTGGCTGTTGTTTTCATTGCTGTCAGTGGTGGAATTGTTGCAAGAATACAAGGATACATACCCATATCTTCTTCTGATGAGAGCAGAAAAAGAAAAAAAATGTTTCAATGGTAATCACACAGATTTTGTATAGCTCTAAGGAGAAATTTTCTATCAGTGACATGAACTCTAACATGACCCCTTCCCCCCCACCCCATGGATTTTTTTAAATATAATCGGTTCCTTTGGGGCACCTCAGGGCACCCTTCAGATCCTCTGTCCCCCTCTCTCTCTGCCCCTTCTCAACTTGCTCTCTCAAAACACACACACACATACATGTATATATATATATATATATAATGTTATATATATATAGTTATATGTATATATATAGTTATATATATAATGTTATATATATATATATATATATATATATATATATATATATATAGTTTCCTTCTGATTTGTGCTTTGTATGATGCTACTTGAAGGCTGGGGGAGATACAAAGGACCCTTCCAGAACTCCTCCACCGAATTGAGCTGCAAGGAAAGACCACCACCTTCCCAAAGCACTTGGGATTGAATTGGTAGTTTGCAGTTATCATACGACCTCTCCCCCTTGGAGATGAACTTGTGTGTGTAAATGTTACGCCAAAGATACTGAATGGTCAGAAGGACACCTGGGAAGTGGTAGCAGAAGAAAGGCAATGCACTTTTTAACGTTGCCCGTCTAAGAACAGAAAGCAGAAAGCTGGAACACGTACAACATGTTCTATTGTTTGTGGTTCCTGGGAAATGTTCCTCTTCCTGGCAGGAAGGGGAGTTTTATTGCTACTCACTGAAACTTATGAGAAAAGCAAGGGCTGGTGGCTGCTGAAGAGAGATTGTGACCGTCGGAAATAAGAAAGCCTATATTTCTTCCCTGGGAGGAAGGATCTATAAGAAACATTATTTTTTTAATGTTTGTTTATTTTTGAGACAGAGAGGGACAGAGCATGAGCAGGGGAGGGGCAGAGAGAGGGGGAGACACAGAGTCTGAAGCAGGCTCCAGACTCTGAGCTGTCAGCACAGAGCCTGATGTAGGGATCGAACTCACAAACTGCGAAATCATAACTTGAGCCGAAGTCAGACACTTAACTGACTGAGCCACCCAGGTGCCCTGGATATAAAACTTTTTAAGTAAAAATTCCTGTAGGATCCTATAGCCTATTTCAACTAATAATACCGACACTGTGTTTCTTCAAAATTTTAATCAGATATAACGTTCAGGAGGAACATTCATGAAAGGCTGAGTGCCAGATGGAATAAAGATTTTCATACAATTGATTTTTCCACAGGAAGCTGGTGGCATTTGGGGCTAAAACTGCACTGTCCAATACGGTAACCACTAACTACACATGGCTATTTAAATGTAAATCAATTAGGGGCGCCTGGGTGGCGCAGTCGGTTGGGCGTCCGACTTCAGCCAGGTCACGATCTCGCACTCCGTGAGTTCGAGCCCCGCGTCAGGCTCTGGGCTGATGGCTCAGAGCCTGGAGCCTGTTTCCGATTCTGTGTCTTCCTCTCTCTCTGCCCCTCCCCCGTTCATGCTCTGTCTCTCTCTGTCCCCAAAATAAATAAATGTTGAAAAAAAAAATTAAAAAAAAAATAAAATAAATGTAAATCAATTAAAACAAAATGAAAAATTCAGTTCCTCGGTCACACCAGCTACATTTCAAGTGTTCATAGATACAGAACTTTTCTACCCTCTCAGAGAGTTCTGTGGAACAGCACTAGATGAGTCATGGCAAGGGCACATTAACTTTGAAAAACATTCCTTCCACACCATTATTTCCACCAAATACCTCTACTCCTGTCAAAGACATCTGTGTGTCAGACAATGTGCTAACGTCAAATGGAAAAAACAACCTTCAGACACCGGAGTTTGAACCTGGGGAGTCTGACTCCAGGGCACATCCCTGGAAATAGTTATGCCACTTAGCTTTTCCAGCGAGAGAGCACAGCTCTCCAGCGGTCTTCTCTTCTAGTCCAGGGACTGAGTTCTCTGATTCTGGGCCCTGGACGCTAAAGCACCTCCGTGCAACACACACACACACACACACACACACACACACACACACACCCTGCCTCAAAACCAATTCCATTTTAGTTCGCCAGAACCGTTTGGGTTTCGTTTGAATCAAAACATATCTATTCAATGGTTGCAACGTGTCAATCCTGATTCGATGAGAGGTAGTCTCACTTGCCTTTCTCCTCTGTACTCAACCCCAGGGCTTCCACTTTCTGAACTTCCCCGTGCGTTTAAAAAATTAAAAAACAAAAAATTCCCCAAATGGGATCACAACAGTGATGGAATATTTTTTCAGTTTCCCTTTAACTAATCAATGATTTTAGTAAAATGTGATGCACGTGTGTGGTTTACAATTCCAGAATTCATGGGGAAATTTACTGACTGCTGCCCTAGAGGTGGTGTGGGGACAGGAGGGTAGATTGTATGAGGAGCGACATCTTTCTCCCGTCAGCGTCTCTCTGTGACTCTGTGGCCTCACAGGGCCATAGAGTCAGAAGTCTTAAAACTGAGGACCTTGTTGAATACCAGGCAGGGGACGAACGCTTCGCCCTGCGGCGGGGGGTTAGCAGCCTCGTCCACCAGGAAAGCAGGGCCCGAAGAAGGGTGTGTTCCGAACTCTTCCAGCAGGTGGCGCCCGCGAGCGGCGCGCTGGCGCGGGAGGAGACATCTTGGCGGGCTGCCCTTCCAAGCTTCCATTTTCTCCCGGGAGGCGGCCGTGCTGATGATGTTCTCGAGAGGAGTGACCTGTCTGTGCCGTTCTTACCTTCTTGCCAGCTACCCTACCCTTTAAGCTCCTCTTTTTAGAATTGTGTGTAAATAACTCTGGTCAGGAGGGTGGGTATCTTCGGTTCTTTGTCTTCCCTTAAAGACACAGCTTCACAAAGCAATTCCACCTGCCCTAGAACGCGGCATTGGTCAGTTGGCCCTTCCCCTGTTACCCTAGCACAGAGATGCAGCCGAAACAGAGGCCATGGATTTCTGGGTGTGTTTGTATATTTGAGGTGGTCACCTCCCTCTCTGAGGCAGACAAATAAGCTTTGATCTCAAGGTTCCTCCCAGGAAGGAAACGGAATCGTCTTGGGGGCTCAAAACTGCAGCATCGGCCATTTTGCAGCTTTGAGCCTTTCCGCCGTGGAGAACGTATTTCTGGCTTTTGAAAACACGTGTGATTCTCCAAATTTCTGTTTAAGGAGCTATGAAAAGCTATCTGCACCCTTACCGCCCGCGTGCGGCCCCATCAGCCATGGCGCCACACGGTCTGCGACGTTTCTGGGTTGAACCGTAGGATCTGTAAGGTGAAATGGGAGGTGACAGCCCCCACCATTACCTACCCAGGAGCGGGTGGTAGATCACACAATGAGAGCCCAGCAGCCTGTGGGTTCAGCTGCTTCGAGCCCAGGCCTGAAGTCCTGAAGTATATTGTAAGTGCTCGGAAGAGTACCGACCAGGCGTCCGCCTGGATCAAGGTACCTTTGTGGAGAAAAGCACCTCGTTTTCTTACTTCCTCTTTCCTTTGCATCCGTTCGACAGATGCTTATGGACTGCTTACTCCGTGTAGGCTACTGCTGGGTGCAAGGATACAGCAGACACAGCTCTAGCACACAAGAAACTCACCATCCGAGGGCGGGAGAAGACGTGAACACACTTAGCTGTAACAGGAGAAAATGGCATGCAGTATAGAAGAGTTTCCATCACACTGCTGTGGATATTTGGAAGGAGATGAGTGGCGATGGGCATCCAGGAAGGCTTCGTGGAAAAGTAGATATTTGCGTGTCTTTGGATATGTCCGTTGCGCTCTTACGACATTAGCAAGGGCACAGAGGATGATTAGTCGTCTGATTTGGCTACTGTGCAGGCAGGTGAAAATGAGAATTTGGAGAGCAGACCGGATCAGATTGGACTCTGTCCAGCTGGAGGTGGGGAGCCGCGATTGGCTTTGTAGCAGGGAACGGAGCAGTTCTGCATACCGCACCAGGAAGATCTCCACAACCTCTCTCTGAAACATGACTGAAGAGGGTTGAGAGAGGAGGCAGATAGCCCAGTTAGAACACACGAGTAACACTGTTCACAGGTGCATCCCCAGCCCCGAACTTATCGCAAGTTTGCTGAAAACACATGATAGATTTATGGAAAGTTAATCCATTAAAAAAGGGGGGGGGGGCGCCTGGGCGGCTCAGTCGGTTAAGTGTCCGACTTCAGCTCAGGCCGTGATCTCATACTCCGTGGGTGCGAGCCCCGCGTCAGACTCTGTGCTGACAGCTCAGAGCCTGGAGCCTGCTTCGGATTTTGTGTCTCCCCCTCTCGCTGCCCCTCCCCTGCTCATGCTCTGTCTCTCTCTGTCTCAAAAATAAATAAAAACGTTTTTTAAAAATTTTAAAAATAAAGTTAATCCATCATTTAATAAATATTTTGTGCATACCTCCCATGTTCCAGGTGGTTTAGTAATAATGAAGGGAACAGATTTCAAAATTAAGGCCCTGAGCGCAGACAGAAATGGAGCAGAGAGTGGCTGGAATGCAGAGACAAGGCACGTGTAAGACTCAGTGTGACTTGGCAAAGTGCTGGATGGAAGGGGAGGGAACAGGAGAGTCAAAAGAGGCAAACGTGACTTACGCATGACCCAGGGGGATGTAGGCACAAGAGAAGAAGCAGGCTTGGCTGGGGCACGGGGAATAAAATGAGCTCCATTTTAGATGTGTCGGGTTTGGGGTTCTGGCAAGGGAACCCACTAGAGCAGCCCAGCATGCACTGAATTTGTCGGTTTGTCAGGCCTGAGACAGAGCAGAGACCGTGGGAGTTCCTAGGGTCACCCTCGGGAAAGGGAGAGGGCGTGGGCCCCAGGTCTACGTTGCAACGTGAGAAGAGAATAGGGCCGTGGTAGATTGAATTATTGTTCACTCATATGTGGTGCCCCACCTGAAGACGGATTAAACGTCTCTGCTCTGTAGAACTCAGGAGTGGCCCTAATATTTGCATCAACCATGAAATGTGGGCCGAGGGACATGTATCACTCCTAAGCAGAAACTGTAGAAATCAGTGTGCGGTTTATCATGCCCCTTTTCTTCCTGCCTTAATATGAGCAGTGTCCCACGTAGAGGCATCTCCAATAGCATGGGTCCTGGCGTGAGGAGAGTGAGGGGTGGGGACCTTAGCAGACTGTAGCATAAGCCTTGAGGGTGGCTCTCCCTCTCTCAGTGCAAGTGCTTGGCTTAAGGTTTGATTGCCAAGGCGTCTGTTACAAAGAGGCATCCACTTCAAAGGCCAATAACCACACTGCCAGCCACAGGACGACATAAAAAGCCAGGCCACTTCCCTCCCACTGGGGGCCCTTTGATTTAGAAATCTTGATTGATTTCATAACTATTTGGGCCACTTGTCTTTTCTCTTCCCCACACTTCTTTTTTTTTTTTTTTTTTAATGATTTTACTTATTTTTGAGAGAGAGAGAGAGAGCAAGGGAGGGGGAGAGAGAGGGGCAGATAGAGGATCTGAAGCAGGCTCTGTGCAGACAGCAGAGAGCGCGTGGCAGGGCTCAAACTCACCAACCGTGCGCTGAGCTGAAATCTGGACCCTTAACCGACTGAGCCACTCAGGGCCCCTCCTCCCCACACTTTAAATTCTGCCTCTTATGTCTTCAACTCGCCAATAAGGAGTGAACCTGTGAAACTCTAACCCCACCCCCTTGGCCCCAATAAAAGTAGAACTCAAGGCCCATGCTCCCTCTTTCTGTCTCTTCCCTCAACCTCACTGTGTGACTCCAGATGTGTTGTATAATTTCCAGGTCTTGTAAGGAATAAGCCTCTGTTTTTTCAAGGTTTCCTGATGGCTTTTGCTGGAGGGCACCTTGCAATCATAATAAGAATCACAAAACTGGTCATTAATAGGCTGAGACCTGCACAAGACACAGATTCACCATGGGCCTGTACGTGACCAGGAAGCAAACTTTCCACTGAGACACGGGTCATTTCTTACACAGCATAACCCGGCTCGTCCTGCCTGATACCCAGGATCTGGTGAACTAAGGGAAAAGAGGAAAAGAAGATGTAGAAGGGGACTCTCCGAGAAAGAGGATGAGAATGGGAACACATATGATACAGAAACTAAAGTGTCTTCTTAATCCTGTCCGGTTTTCATTTGAGGATCAATGTCATTGTTTCTGATAAACTCCTATGTAGGGCAATTGAGCAATATCTTCCAGCATTTCAATTTTCATATTCCCTCCTTCCCAGAAATTCCAAGATTCTAAAGGTACCTTTGCACATACGCAAAATGACATATGTACAAGACTATTCAGTGCCTCTTTATTTGTGACAGCAAAAGGTTGCGATGTAGGCAGGCCGGGTCTGAGGACTCAGAGGGGGCCCCGCAGGACCAGCCTGGAGGTAGATTCACACAGGATAGAAGTCAAATGCGACCCAGGAGGAAGTGAAAACAAAGTTTATTGAATAGCATCCAGCGACAGGTTATAACAGACTGAGTGGGAGACTCGGAAACTAGAGAAGAGCGAGTCTCATCACTACGAGTGAGGGGTTTACATGGGAAAGGGGTCCAGGGTGTGTGTTCCTTCAGGAATCCAGGGTAGCGTCCAATCAAAGGTGAGTGATGGGTGAATAACAGGTGTTATTTCACGCATCATTGAAGGTAGGGGGCATTGGTGCCAGTGTGGCCGAGGTTTGTTCAAAGTCAATGTACTGGAACATGTTTGGGATCTGGTTCTTCTTAGATGTTATCAGGTGTTTGGAGGCCTAGGACAAAACTCAGAGAATGATTAACTTTCTTGCTTCCTCCTTGGAGTGGGAACATAGCTTCCTGGGTTTATTCAATCACCAGATAGAATATAGAACATGAGTAAATGGAGCCTAGCAGAAAAACAGCAGAGACAAAGCCCTTCCAAGACAGAGTCCTTTCAGTTTCCCAAGCTTGGCTGGACCAACCCAAGCACTCATCAGTGGAAGGTTGCTTAGATACAGTGGGGCACAGATCTCAAGAAACTCAAGAAGAAACTCTATGTTCCAATATGCAAAGTCACTATATATCTTAGTGACTTCTATATAAAGTTAAAAAAGCAAAATGAAACTGCCTAATTTTGCTGCCTAATTTTACTACCAAACAAAATATGCCACCTCCCAAATTCTAACTGGTTTACAACAACGACAACATTTTCTTGCTCGAGGATCTCGGGGTCAGACGGCTTCAGCCTGTCAGTCAGGTTCCGGTAAACTCCACATGTCTTTCCTTCTGGGCCCAGTCTGAAAAATACAAGCTCCTGTCACGGCAGATGGCAGGCGTGCAAGTGTCCTGGAGGTAACTTGCCACATCTCCTAAAGCCTCAGCTTAGAAATGGCGCACTTTCACTTCTGCCCAACTTCTAGTAAGTAAAGGAACGTCAAATTCAAAGTCAGCAGGAGAGAAGTAAATTCTACCAATTGGGGGGCGGGGGGAGAAGAGTGAGCATTCTGAGCAAAAGCCCAATCAAAGCACAGATGCACATGAGACCAAGCTCAGAGGGAATCCAAAGGAGGGAGACACAGCCACCGGGACAGGCAGGGACAAGGATGAGAGAGAACAATGTCACTGAATGACTTGTTATACTTTAAATTAGCCATATACTTGTGTTAATTATCCAAACCACCCTTGGTCTTCCCTCCACCTCAACCAACAGATTCTCAAGGACAGGAATTGAATTTGTGCATCTCATCCTTTTTGGCACATATTAAGCGGTAATAACATTTTTAAAAAGGCTATTTTTCAGGGGCGTCTGGGTGGCTCAGTCGGTTAAGCGTCCAACTTCGGCTCAGGTCATGATCTCGCAGTTTGTGAGTTCGAGCCCCGCGTCGGGCTCTGTGCTGACAGCTCAGAGCCTGGAGCCTGCTTCGGATTCTGTGTCTCCTTCTCTCTGCCCCTCCCCGACTTGGGCTCTGTCTCTCTCTATCAAAAATAAATAAATGTATACAAAAATAAAAATAAAAAAGAGTATTTTTCAGAGGTGCCAGGGTGGCTCAGTCAGTTAAGTGTCTGACTCTTGATTTCGGCTCAGGTCATGATCTCAGAGTCATGAGATCGAGACCTGTGGTGGGATCCCCACTGAGTGTGGAGCCTCCTTGGGATTCTCTCTCTCCCTCTCTCTCTGCCCCTCCCCCACTCAAAATAAAATAAACATTTTATTTTTTTTATTTTTATTTTTATTTATTTTTTTTAAATTTTTTTTTAATGTTTATTTATTTTTTTGAGACAGAGAGAGACAGAGCATGAATGGGGGAGGGTCAGAGAGAGAGGGAGACACAGAATCAGAAGCAGGCTCCAGGCTCTGAGCTGTCAGCACAGAGCCTGACGCGGGGCTCGAACTCACGGACCGTGAGATCATGACCCGAGCCGAAGTCGGACGCTTAACCAACCAAGCCACCCAGGCGCCCCTATTTTTTTTTTTTAATGTTTTTATTTATTTTTGCGACAGAGAGAAACAGAGCATGAGCAGGGGAAGGGCAGAGAGAGAGGGAGACGCAGAATCGGAAGCAGTCTCCAGGCTCCGAGCTGTCAAGCACAGAGCCCGACACGGGGCTCGAACCCACAAATGGTGAGATCATGACCTGAGCCAAAGTCAGATGCCCAACCAACTGAGCCATCCAGGCGCCCCTAAAATAAACATTTTAAAAAGACAATTTTACAAAGAGTAGTTTAGGTTTACAGCAAAATTGAGAGGAAGGTACAGAGGTATGAGGACATACCTCCTGTCCCCACAACATACACTCTCTCCACTATTATCAGTATGACTCACCAGAACGATACTTTTTTTTTTTAACCAAGATGAATTGACATTGACACATCACAACCACCCAAGGCAACAGTTTACAACAGGATTCGCTCTTGGTGTTGTACGTTCTGTGGGTTGGGACAAAACTGTAATGACATATATCCATCGCTATAATATCACACAAAGTATTTTCACTGCCCAAAAAAGTCCTCTATACTCTGTTTATTTATCCCTCCTTCTACCCACTTCTATTAATCCTTTGTTGAGGAAAGTTTAAAGATATGAAACTTTAAAGCATCTTACCTTCATTTGTGCTTATGAATGCCTAGTTTCCCCCTTGTAACTCAGGTACTAATGTGTCAGCCATAGGGATACTTATCTATAAAGTGAATCTGGATGATACTAGAGTTATTTTGAGGTTGTAAAGTGCTCTGGGGTCCAAATGTCAACTAGCTTATTATTGAACGCCAACAGACAGGGGCAAGCCTCTTCACTGAGGGTTAAGAAAATGCTTGCTGCCTGGAATTCCTGTAAATTCTGACTTTCTCTTTGCGCAGTTTCTGGCTCTGTGTGAAATGGATACCGTCCTCCTGGTAGTTGTTGGGGAATCACACGTCACATTTGGATTCCGATGAGATACTGGTTTTTCTCCTTTTCCACCTTAAATGAAAAGAGGAGAGATGCAACTTCTGACCCCCTCATGGGAGGCAGCTCCCCCCCGCCACCCAGCCGGCTCTGTAGCTGGGCGGGTGTCAATGACTGTAAAATTCTCTCCGAGAGCGTTAGGAAGCGTGTTGCCGGAGACACAAGAGTGGTTTCGATTTAGTTCTGGGTAGTGTTTTCCCCCTGGATCCACTCGCAAGGAATTGTTTTCTCCTTCCCTTTACTGACTGTGGTCGCGCGCGGGAGTCAGTCCCCCCGTCTGTGAATTGTCCATCAGTCTAGAGATTGGTAGTTCTTCCAATCAAGAGGTCTTCATCAAAGGTTGGGCTTCTGTCATGTCTGGACCGATCAGGCTCTGTCTCTAGGGCTTTTGCGAGAAGTGACGTTAGGTCCAAAAAGAAAAAAAAAAAAAAAAAAAATGGGTGGAGGGAGTTTGGCTGATACTTTCTAGCATCCTGTCCTGTGAGGTTGTCCGTTAATTTCTGTTCCCTGAACCCCTGCTCTTTCCTTCCTTTAAAATCCCTTTTTGTCATTGTAACAGTAATAAATATTGATTCTTTCGATCGATATTGGAGTAAAAGTCCCCTAGTTTTTAGCAGGTCACTCTATCTTCAATAAAAACTACACTTCCCATGATGCCTTGCAGCCTGGAGGGCCAACGAGATGTCAGTACCCGAGAGGAGACAAGCCCCGGCGTCCGAGGAGGGGTTGCTGAGCTCTGTGTCTACCTCTGCTCTTCCCTAAGTGCTGATGCTGAAGGGTCCTAGTGTTCGGAAAGTAACCCGTGGCCTCTGGATGTTGGGCCAGGGATTGCCGCGGGCAAGGCAGCGGAATTGAGGGAGTGAAGGTGTAGCCCACCCTGCCACCCAGTGATTCCACTGGTAGGTGTATTGCCAAGAGAGATGTACCAGAATGTGCACAGCTACTTTATCAGTAATCGCCAAAACGCAGAAACGACCCCAAACCTTCGTCAACAATTTGTGGTGTAATCATTCAATGCATTGTTAGCAAAGCAACGGAAAAGAATTGACTACAGGCAAAATGAATGAATATCACAGACATAGCGATGAGTGATCTTTCACAAAGAGAAATTTGAGTACCATTTCATGAAGTCCAGGAACAGGCGATGGAGGCGGCAGAGGCTAAAATAGTGGTTCCCTGGGGGCTGGTATTGTGATGGGGAGCAGGCCATGAGAAAGCCTGATGGTACAGGAATTAGTCTACATGTTGATTTGGGAATACATGTGTACGTATGTGAACATTTTTCATGTGTACACTTAAGATTAGTGCACTTTGTTATAACAACTGCATGTGTATTATGCTGCAAAAAAGTAAAGCATGTTAAATAAGAAATATTCAACTGAGTAGAATTTAAAGATCTAATTGGTTTTATTATTGATTCGTGAATGGGGCAGCATCTCATCTAGCAAGCAGAGGGGAATGCCAAAGGGCTCCAGAATTGGAAGAGTTTTTAAAGGTAGGGGGGAGCAGAAAAAAAGGAAAATCATTAGCAGAGAACTCATGGTTTTGGGCAAGGTCACCCTCCCAAAGGGAATGGAAGAGGTCTATGAGCAAACTTCCTAGTGCTGACCATGAATTCCCATGTTGAGTGGTTAAAGGTTACATTCCTGGGGGGCGGAAACTGCATTTAGGTTAAGTATTATGTCTTGGTTTACTGACTCGGGGCTTTAACCTAAGCAGTGTCATTTGGGGCCTGTATTGTTCTTGTTGATGGATGTTAACACTTCATTCTTGAGTCAGTATTCCCATAGGATCTGAAATCGGGTCGGAAGGTTTTAGTGGGAACACTCTACTTTCATTTTATTCAAATTTCACTTTCTAATAAATCACTCCCTATCATCTCTGGGCTGCACTACAAACTCCTTTGATTAGTGACATAATGATTGTGGTTAGAGGAGCAGGTTCTGGGGCGGGATTTCCTGGGCTTAAATCCTATCCCTGCCTCCCACTAGTCACACGAACCTGAAGAAATGTTTAACTGGTTTTCCTCGTTTGTAAAATAAAGTAATCATATTACCCACTTTACAGGATTGTTGAATGATTAAATTAATTAATACATGAAAAGTGCCTAGAATACTAAGAACAAAAGGATGCATGCTATTGCTATGGGTTCTCGAGGCCACTCATCCTTTGTCCCCTAACAACCTTCCAGCATGATATCTCCCCATTCACCTGTCAATACTTGTTCACTCAAGTATACTTAACCTTGTTCTTCTATTTCTTCTCTTTTCGTACGCTGCTCCTTCTGCCTGGAACGCCTAACATATAGTTTGAGCACATGCATAGAGCACCAGCAAAGTAGGGACACCCCCCAAAGACCCCCTCCAAAAAAAAAAAAAAGTCCAAAATGCATGGAAGGAGTCATTATGGGAAAGTCTGTTCTTTATTGAGCTGTATTGCACCTATTTTATGGTCTAGGGTTGTTTGTGTTTGAATTACATCTGAGTGGTGAGAAGAGAGGTGACCTTGATGCTCCTCCTATTGAGAGGTAGCACCTCTCCCCTTGAATCTGGGAGGGCTGGTAACTATGGAGGGACGAGGCCACGCCATTTCCAAGTCAACGTGAGATCAGTTCCTCCCAGCTTCTTTGGGATGTGCGCTCTTGGAATCCAGCCCAGGATTCCAGCCATCTCCCTGTAACTGGGTGAGATCCTGACACAGAACCGTGCCGATCAACTCCCGTAACCATGAGAGAATGTAATGATTCTTATTGTTTTAAGCCACCAAGGTTTAGAATGATTTGTTGTATAGCAATAGATAACTGGAATAGTTTTTTTTCTTTTTTTTTTTAAGTGTTTATTTATTTATTTTGGGAGAGAGAGAGAGAGCATGCACAAGCTGGGAACGGCAGAGAGAGAGGGAGGGAGAGAATCCCAACGTGGGGCTTGATCTCATGAACCGTGAGATCATGACCTGAGCTGAAATCAAGAGTCAGAGGCTTAACCAACTGAACCACCCAGGTGCCCCAATAAACAGAACAGTTTTAATGGGACAATCCTTCCCTCTCTCTCTCTGTCTGGATAATCTGGATAATCCTCGGTTTTCAAGACTTGGTTCCAGTATCTCACCTCTGGAAACCCTTCTGTGACCTCTAAGGCTGGGTGAGGCGCCCTTCATCTGGACCACCAGCGCCCTCTGCTAGCCTATCTCCACCATGCTCTATAATCAATGTCTGATTGTCCGATGCCCCCATTTAAGACTTTAAACTCATGTGGGAAGTGACTGCATTTTTCATCCTCTGTATTCCTAATAGGACACAGCTAGAAACAAACAAACAAACAAACAAACAAACAAGGGCTAGTAAGTCACTTGGGGCCAGCTACACCTTCAGCGTAGCAGGGACTTCCAAGTCAAGTGGTGGCCAGAACATGGCAGGGAGAGTCAAAGAGAGCTTAGGGAACAGACTGCCTGGTTCCCTGGCCTAGCTGTGGGTAACCTCAGACAAGTTATCAAACTTTTCTATGTCCCAGTTTCTGTAATACGGTGACGATAAAGAAAAAGATATTGAAGACAAAGTCTCATATCTTAGTTTTGAGCACCGAATGAAAGTTTTTACTTTCCATGTAAAACATACAAAGGGGTCTGGCTCTCTCAACAACTGGCTGGCAGGTGAGAGATGACACAGGAAAGAGAGATGATAAATATGTGATATATATATTTATATGTTTATATTTATTCTTCATACATATCAAGAATATGTATTCTTCATACATATATGAATGGAAATTGTTGGCTCCTGCCACAAACCTCCTGCATTAGAATCTTCAGGAATGAAGACCACCAGCTTGCGTTCTAACAGACACACGTAAGTGTGAGAACAACTGTTCAGTGTTAAACTAGGAATAACTGAAGCCTCATTGAATACAGGCTGAGAGGATTTCGGGTCTCAATCGGCCAATGAAACAACCCATTAAAGCCACCTCCAGATACTCAAGCTAATATTTCAAATCCAGAAATCCTGGCAACTGAATCCATATCCCTAAATTCTGTCTAATCAAACAAAATATTCTTTTCCCCTTGATCCAATGCCCTTAAAATCCATTTCCGTGCATTTCCCAGGTTTTGGCATATAAGTTAGTAAAATCTTATAATTCTTTCATCATCTTGTAGTTCTTCCAGTGCGTAATATATTTCTTTTGGCATCAAACATTGTATTTGTCTCCTTGGGGCACACTGGGATCTGACTGTAGTTAGGGTCTGAAGGCAATGAGGAGAGATGGGGGGGAGGGAGTCCCTGGAAGAAGATCACTCACCCCTTACAAAGCAGCTACCTCAAATGAGGTCATTACATGGCCTTCAAGCAAGGAAGACTGGGTTAAATATGCGTTCAAGGTTCTCAGATATATCCAAATTCACCCAAATGTTCTTGTGATGGTCTTTTCCATGAGTCTGCCTGGTTAGACTCAGTTCCTAAACACTCAATCAAACATTAATCTTGATGTTGCCTGAATGCATCTGGTTGATATGATTAAATCTAGAATAATCTCATAATAACTTAGAATACTCTTGGCGGGCCTGATTATTGAAAGGCCTTAAAACCAGGCCTGTGGCTTGCCTGAGAAAAGAAGCTTTAACCCACACCCATGAGTTCTAGCCTGCTATTCCCAACAGCCTGCTCCTGGATTTCAGGCTTTCCCAGCCAGCCCCCACTATCATGTAAGCCAATTATTTGCAATAAATCTCTTAATATATATGTTTTACGTGTTATGCTTCTCTAGTTGAACCCTGAATGATATACTTAGTCTATCACATGTTTATCATCTCTCTATCCATTCATTAAGCCAGTATATTTTGTTATATATTTAAAAGTAAATTTCAGCTATCATATACTTTCTTCTAAATACTTTACCATGCATATCATTAACTAGAATCTATTTTTTTTTTTACATTTTTTATTTTCATGTAGAATTTACATACAAAGTAACATCTTAGAAAATCGTGGATAGGAAGATTCAGAGCTTGGTATTTGGTCCACTGAAAGAGCCATTACGCTGGGAAAAATCATCGGAATCAATAATGTCAGAACTCCACAACGTGATCAGACATTTACAGCAACCAAGGGAGTAGTTGATGACTGGAGAGCTGCTCCATCAGCTGGCATTTATCAGAAGATTTAAAGAGAGATCATCTTTTAGTTTATCTTATTTTATTCTTTAATCCAGACATTGAAGGAAATCTCTATCAGGTCACGGGCTGATCACGGAAATAATTGAACAAAAACTTCCGTGACCACACACAATAAGGAATACAAAGTTTAAAAAATATTTTGGAAAAGTCACTTTACAAACAGACAAGTGCAGCCCTCCGCAAGAAACAAAAACAATCTCTGAGGAGGGAGAAGATTTAATTCTAGGATTACCACCTTATAATACTCAAATGTCAAATTAGAAATAAAAAATTACAAATCATACAAAGCATTTAATTCTAGGGTTACCACATTGAATACTCAAATGTCCAATTATAAATTAAAAAATTACAAAGCATACAGATAAATATCACTCATTCTCAGGGGAAAAAAAAAAAGAATTTGACAGAAATTATCTCTGAGGAAGCCCAGACATTGGTTATATTACTTGAGGACATGAAATCAACTGTCTTTAATGTGCTCAATGAGGTAAAGGAAATCAGGAGAATAACGTATGAACAAGTAAGAAATATAAATGAGAGAAAAATTATAAAAAGGAGCTAGAACCTCCAAAGTTCGAAGGTACAATAACTGAAATGAAAATTCCCTAGAAATGTTCAACAGTAAATTTGAGTAGTCAGAAGAAAGAATCAGCAAACTTGAAAATAAGATAGTTAAAATTATCCAGTCGGAGGAGCAGAAAGAAAAAAGAATGAACAAAAAAGCACAGAACCTGAGAAGCCTGCAGGACACCAGCACAAGTGGCAATATATGCACCAAGGGAGTCTCAGAAAGAGAGATAGAAAGAGACACACCCGAAAATTGAAGAAAGAACAGCCCAAAACTTCCCAAATTTGAAGGAACACATGAATCTCCACATCCAAAAAGCACAGTGAACTCTAAAGAGATAAATACAAAGAGATTGACACTGACATGTAATGTAATAAGTCTCTCAAAGCCAAAGATAAAGAATCTTGCAAGCAGCCGAAAGCAACTCAGCGTGTACCAGAGACCTTAAATGAGATTAACAGCCTATTTTTCATCAGAAACCATGGAAACCAGAAAGCAGTGGGATAGCATACTTAAAGTGCTGAAGAATGAAACCATCAAGTAAGAATGCTACATCTGGCAAAACTATGCTTAGGAGGGGCGCCTAAGCGGCTCAGTCAGTTGAGGGTCCGACTGTCAATTTCAGCTCAGGTCATGATCTCACAGTTCATAGGATTGAGCCCTGAGTCAGGGTCTAGACTGATAGCATGGAGCCTGCTTGGGATTCTCTCTCTCCCTCCCCCTCTGCCCCTCCCACACTCACATGCGGGCTCTCTCTCTCTCTCTCAAAATAAATAAATACTTTTAAAAAAATATTTAAAAAACCATGTGGAAATTCAAAGTCATTAGGAGATCTGCCCTATAAGAAATGCTAAAGAGAGCCCTTTGGGCTAAAATGAAAGGGAAACAGGCAGTACCCTGAAGCCATATGAAGTAAGAAAAAAACAAGATAACCACAGAGTTAAGTATAAAGACTTATGTTATTATACTTTTGGTTTGTAACTCCTCTTCCCCCCCCCCATGATTAAAAGGCAAATGCCTGAAACAATATTTATAAATCTGTCAATGGGTACACAATGTGTAAAAACGTAACCTGTGAAAACAACAGTATAAAGAGAGAGGAAGGGAGAAGCATGGGAGCAGCGTGTGTACTATGGAAACCAAAGTGGGTATTCTTCAAATTAGGTTGCTAATAAGTTTAAGATGTTAACTGTAGTCGAAAAGATAACCACTAAGAAAATAACTAAAAAACATACAGAAAAAGAAAGAAGAGGGAAATACACTACATACAAATGATACGCTACAATAGATTAACTACTTAACTTAAATAAATAACTAAACTATATCATCTAAAATATAGTCATAGAATTGACGAGCAAGAAACTCGTAAGACACGCAGAAAACAAGAAGATCGCGGGCAGAAGAAAATCCTTCTTCTGAAAGCCACAAAACACTGCTGAAGGGTTGGAAACCTTGGGGTGACCTTGAGGCCTGACCACAGGGCATCACAAAGGCTTACTCAGTCAGGCCTCACTGGCGTGGGTGGGGGTGAAGTGGTGGGAGGGGGGTGGTGTGGGTCAAGGTTCTCTCCCCACACTGGGCTTGGGCACGGGCAGGCGCCCTTCAGTCTCCAAGGAGAGTTGCAGTCAAGGACTCAGGCCCCCTGGCTGGCCCCGCTCCTTGCCTGTGTGCATGCCTGGCCCTCGTGCCTTCGCTGTCAGATCTCTTTATCTGAGGCCTTGGGCAGAGATCTCCAGGTGCTTCTGTGAGGCCTCTTTAAGGGGGAGGGAGGTTAGGGGAACCTCCAAGGCACTTTCTCCCCCCGGGCTCAGTACTCAATACTTTCCCACTTTGAGCCCTCTCCCTCGCCTTGCCTCTGAATTCAGGCCTCATAAAAATAAAACTGCCTTTTGTTGGGACTCCCTCCACAGTAAGATGACCCCCCACACCTGTGCGATCCCCCTGCTCCTCAACAGGTACACCGTTTCATGAGTGGAACGGGGGGAGTCGGCCTTCTCCAGTTTTAGATTCTCGCCCGGATCGTCTCAGTAAGTGGTTAAAGCTTAACGCTTGCATTCTGGGTTTGTTGCTCTAGTCATCTGCTCCAACACCTGGCAGCTCAGCGCTCTCTCTCTCTCTCTCTCCCAGCGGAGCTGAGCTCCTGACATGTAGAACCGGCAAATTCGTACAGAGTAGATTCGAAGTTACCAGGAGGTGGGGGACGAGGAGGTGGGGAGTCATTGGTTGGTTAGTGGCTACAGAATCTCTGTTTGGGGTGATGCAAAAGTTTTGGGTATGGACAGCAGTGATGGCTGTCACCTTATGAATGTGATCAATGACGCCAAATTGTACACTTAAAAATGGTTAAAATGGCAAATTTTGTGTTACATGTATTTTGCCACAATAAAAAAGAACATATTATATACAATGAAATGCACAAATATCGGGTAGCATATTCTGTGTTTTGACAAAAACACGTATAAAGAAGTAAAAATATAGCAAGATTTACCATAAACCGGAAAGCGTCCTCATGCCCTTTTCTGTTCAACGCTCACCTGCTATCGCCCAGAGGCAGCCTCTATTCTGAGGGTTTTCTTCAGCACAGGTTTATTTTGCTTCTTCTAGAACTGCATATAAATAAAATCATATACTATGCTTCTTTTTGTGTAAGGCTTCCTTCACTCAGGAAAAGGTTTTAGAGATGCATCTTTGTTGTGGGTAGTTGTGATTCATTTCTTTTTATTGATGAGTAGTATTCCAACAAATGAATTCACCATCATTTGTTTAACCCATTCTATTTTTTTACCGTTTTATTCATTTTTGAGAGGCAGAGACAGAGTGTGAGCAGGGGAGAGGCAGAGACAGAGGAGACCCAGCATCTGAAGCAGGCTCCAGGCTCCGAGCTGTCAGCACAGAGCCTGATGTGGGGCTCAAACTCACAAACCGCGAGATCATGACCTGAGCCGAAGTCGGTGCTTAACCGACTGAGCCTCCCAGGCTCCCCTAACCTATTCTCCTATTGATGGCTACTAGGGCTGTTTCCAATTTGGGGCTGTATGAATAAAGTGGCTACATTATTTTGCAAGTCTTTTCGTGAAAATATATTTTCATTTCTCTTGGTACGTATCAAAGAGTGGAAGCCTGCATCACTGGGTAGGGTGTGTTTAATTTTACAACTTTTTCCCAAAGTGGGTTGTCCCAGTTCAGATGCCCACTAATGATATGAGAGTTCCAATTGTTCCACATCATCACAATATTTAATGTTGTTACTTGTTTTCATTTTAGCTGTTCTGACAAATGTGTAATGGTATGTAATGGATGCATGCTATAGTTTTAATTTGCATTTCCCTGATGACTAACAATGTTGAGTGTTTTTCATGTGCTTATTGGCTATTTGTATATCTCCTTTGTGGAGTACCTGTTCCAGTCTTTTGCCTATTTTATGTTTTTTTTTTTTAATGTTTATTTCCTTTTGAGAGAGAGAGACAGACATGAGCAGGAGAGGGGCAGGGAGAGAGAGGGAGACGCAGAATTAGAAGCAAGCTCCAGGGTCCGAGCTGTCAGCACAGAGTCACAAACCATGAGATCATGACCTGAGCCTAACTCGGACGCCCAACCGACTGAGCCACCCAGGCGCCCCTCCTATGGGTTCTCTCTGTAGTTTCTGTTTCTCTACTGGGATTTCTTATCTTCTCATTCATTGTGACAATGTTTTTCTCCATCTCAGAGGTCAAGAAAAGAGAGTCTGTGGGCCAAATTTGGCTATCTATTTTCATAAACGAAATTTTATTGCAAAACAGGGGCGTCTGGGCGGCTCAGTCAGTTAAGCGTGTGACTCTTGGTTTCGGCTCAGGTCATGATCTCATGGTTTGTGAGTTCGAGCCCCACATCAGTCTCCATGCTGACAATGCAGAGCCTGCTTGGGATTCTCTCTCCCCCCCTCTCTCTGTGCCTCCCCTGCTCACCCTCTCCGTCTCTGTCTCATATGGCTGCTTTTACAGTACAATTGCAGCTGAATAGTTAAGTCCAGTTTGCACCAGAGATCCTCTGTGGCCCAGAAAACCAAAAATACTTGCTATCTGATCTTTTACAGAAAAAGTTTGGTGACTTCTGCTTTATATCACTGAGCATAATTCTTTAAAATTGTTGTCTGCTATACAGTATCTGGGTCATTTTAGGATTAATCTTCAAGGATAGTCTCCTTTCTTGAGAATAGGTGACTTCTTCCTGGTTTTTCAAGCGGAGTAATTTTTTATTTTAACATAGACACTGTGAATATTATGTTGTGGAGATTCTAAACTGTTCCAGTCCTCCGAAGAGTGCTTTAAAAAACAACAACAAAGTCCTAACTGTAGAGGCTGTCTTTTTGGATGGCAGCTCAAATCTCCGGTCAGTTCTTTATTCTTTGCTGGGTTGCTTTGGGGATAAGGCAGGCTGGGATCCATTAACATACAGAATTTGCGGCTCCTTTTCTCTGGCTCCTCTTTTTTTCCAGAATTCCTCTGTCAGGTGCTAGCAGCTGTGGTTTGCCTGAACTCTGGATTTTCAGGTCAGAACAACTATAGGTTTTCTACTGGAGTTTGAGCCATCCCATGCCATAGACACTGTTGCTTACCCTTAGGTTAAAAGCTACAATGACACGAAATTCATTGTGAGTCAGTCCTTCGCCCAGGTGTTGACTGCACTCCAGAAACTGCCTGCTTTTTTTCCGCTCTCTGATGTCTTGTGGTCATTGTTTTTGCTTTGGTTTTGTTTCTTTTGTTGTTATTGTTCCGAGTTTCTAGTTCTCTGCCCACACGTCAGTTCCAGTGGAAGCTCGCCCTGCCACGCCCGAAACAGAACCCAATTTCGATCTCTCCTAAGCTGCAGATCTCATGTCTCTGTTTTTCCTTCCTTGTAATTTACTTGCTTAAGAAATGGGACAGTTTATCCTGTGGAGGTTCCCCCTCCCACCTCCACATTGCATATTTTGCTCTTGCATCCCCATGTTGTAATTTCATTCTAAAAAATAAATAAATAAAATTCACCATATTTCCTCAGGTCTCATTTATTGTTTTTGAAGAAATAGAACGCTCCTGACACTGGCGGCTTCTTTTTGTGAGGTATTGCATTGAAAGGATGTTCCCTAATGTATCCATCCAGACTCCTGATGATTGTTTCAAACAATGTGGCAATGAATTCTCCTGGAATGCCCTCCTTTGTGCAAAGGTGCAAACACAGAGGAAGTAGTTTTGCTTAAGCAGATGGTACAAGTGTTTATATTTATATACATATTGCCCTCTAAAAGCTTATAGCAGTTTGCCCTGCCAGGGTACCTGCCCCTCTAAACGCTTGTGCTAGGTAATTACTTTTTAAGGTGGGTGTTTTAATTTTCTTAGGGTTAGCATCGCAAATGAATGCAAACCAGGAGGTTTAAAACAAAATCTATTCTCTCACACTTTCAGAGCTGGAAGTCTGCAATCAAGGTGTTGACAGGGCTGGTGCCCACTGGAGGGTCTGAGGGAGAAACTGTTCCATGCTTCTCTGCTGCCTCTGGAAGTTGCTAGAAATCCTTGACGTTCCTTGGCTTGCAGATGCTTCACTCCAGTCTCTTTCTCCCTCTTCACGCAGCCTTCTCCCCATGTCTGTCTGTGTGTCTTGATGTCGTTGTTTTCTCTTCCTCTTCAGTCCCAGCTGGGGACTTAAATCTTAAAGCATCCTTGCATTTCCACGGGGATCTTTGATTAGATTCACAACTCACACCCCCTAATCTCTCCAGCAAAGGTTTCTCCAGGCACATGCTTGGTATTCTCTTACGTATTCTCATCTCTTGGATATGTTGGGAATTTTCCGAGTCTTTGGGTTCTAGTTCCTTTTCTTGCTTAACAATTTCTTCCTCCATTTATGTCTTTCCTCCTGCGTTTTCCTATTAGCAGGAAGGAGAAACCAGGCTGCACCTCCCATATTTTGGTTGGACATCTCCTCACCTAAATAAATACCCAAGTTCGTCCCTTGCAAGTGCTACTTTCCACTTGACAACAGAACCCAATTCAGCCAAGTTTCTGCCATATTATAAGAGGCATTCCTCTTTCTCCAGTGTCCGATGATGTGCTCATTTCCTTCCAAGCCTTACCAGGAGCCTTTAACGTTCATACGGCAGGCTGCCACGCCAATATTCGCTCGTGATGGCATGTATGTGTATTCTCTAAGACTACAGAAGCTTAATCTTCTCACGTCTTTCAGGATCTTTCAACAGAACCACCTTTAACATGCACATTTTTATCGGCAGTCTCTTCAAGCTGATTCAGCCTTTGTCTGTCAAGGGTCTCAAAATTCTTCTAGCCTCTACCCGACACCCTATTCCAAAGCCCCTCTACCTTTTTAGGTATTTGTTACACCAGAAGCCCACCTCCACGTACCAAAATCTGTATCCGTTTCCCATGGCTGCTGTAACAAACTACCACAAACAAGGCGGCATAACACAAGAGAAATGTATTCTCTCACAGTTCTGAAGGCCAGAAGTCTGAAATCATGATGTTGGCAGAGCTGTGCTCTCTCTGAAGGCTCCAGGGGGAAACCCTTCCTTGCTTCTTCCCAGCTTCTGGTGGTTGCCAGAACCATCCAGACTCCTGATGATTGTGAGCACCCCTTAGTGGTGCAACCACCCCAACCTCTGGCTCTGTTCATTCTATGTGTCCGTGTGTCTGCAGTCTCCCTCTCTCCTTGTAAGGATGTCAGTCATTAGATTTAGGACTGACCTTAATTTAGCATCACCTCATCTTCACTTGACCACATCTGTAAAGACCTTATTTCTAAATAAGGTCACACGCACAGGCACTAAAGGTTAGGACTCTGAAACAACTTTGGGGTGGGGGAACACAGTTCAACACATAATAAAACTCTCTAAATCTTTGACGACAACCCATAAAAGAGAGCAAGAGAAGGAAGGATCAGAGAAAAATCTATAGAAACTGCCACCAAACAAGTAATAAAATGACAAAAATACATACCTATCAATAATTACTTTGAATGTCAATGGACTAAATGGTCCAATCAAAAGACATAGGGTGACAGAGTGGATAAGCGGGGGGGGGGGGGGGGTCCTGGGCGATTTCAGTCAGATGAACATCTGACTCTCGTATTTTGGCTCGAGTCACGATCCCAGGGTCATGGGATTGAGCCTTGCCTGAGGATCCACACTAAGTGTGGAGCCTGCTTAAGATTCTCTCTCTTTCTCTCTCTCTGTCGCCTTCTGCCCCTCTCTCTGCTCACATTCTCTCTCTAAGGAAAAAGAGAGATGTAAACACAGGGTGACAGAGTGGATTAAAAAACAAGAGTCTGCCTACAGGAGACTTATTTATTTATTTATTTATTTATAGAAAATGTTTTGCATTTTTGAGAGGGAGAGAGTGAGTGGAGGAGGGGCATAGGGCGAGGGAGACAGAGAATTTTAAGCAGGCTCTATGCCCAGCACGCAGCCCAACACGGGACTCAATCTCATGTGAGACAGTGACCTGAGGTGAAATCAAACGTCGGACGCTTAACCGACTGAGCCACCCAGGAGTCCTACGAGAGACTCATTGCAGACCTAAAGACACCTGCACATTGAAAGTGAGGGGATGGAGAAGCATTTATCATGCAAATGGATGTCAAAACAAAGTGGGGTAGCAATATTTGCACCAGAGAAAATAGACTTCAAACAAAGACTGTAACAAAAGACAAAGAAGGACACTATGTAATAATAAACAATTCAACAAGAAGATATAATAATTGTAAATATTATGCACCTAACATGAAAGCACCAATATCAAACAATTAATATGTAAAATATATTATGATTAACTGTTATTATAAAACAGTTAATAACAAACATAAAGGAACTAATCAATAATCATACAATATAGTAAGGGACTTTAACACCCCAATTACAGCGATGGACAGATCATCTAAGCAGAAAATCAACAAGGAAGGAGTGGCTTTGAATAACACACTGGACCAGATGGACTTAACAGACATATTCAGAACATTCCATCCTCAAACAACAAAATACACATTCTTTTCAAGTGCACAAGGAACATTCTTCAGAATAGATCACATATTAGGCCACAAAACAAGTCTCAGCAAATTAAAAAGATTGAAGTCATACCGTACATCTTTTCTGACCACAGTGGTATGAAACCAGACATCAACCACAGGAAAAAATCTGGAAAGAGCACAAAATACATGGACGGTAAACAACATACTACTAATAATGAATAGGTCAAAGAAGAAATCAAGGAAGAAATAAAAAATTACATAGAAACAAATGAGAATAAAGCCAACGATGCAAAATCTTTGGAATGCAACGAAAGTGGTTCTAAGAAGGAAGTTTATAGCAATCAGGCCTACCTCAAGAAGCAAGGAAAAAAAAAAATCAAATAAGCAACCTACCCTTACCCTAAAGGAGCTAGAAAAAGAAGAACAAAAAAACACCCCAAACTAGTAGAAGGAAGGAAATCACAAAGATTAGAGCAGAAATAAATGATATAGGAACTAAATAAGCAATGGAACAAATCAATAAAATTGGGAGCTGATTCTTTGAAAAAAATCAACAAGATTGATAAACCTCTAGTCAGACTCATAAACACAAGCAAACAGAAAACAGAGACAGAACTCAAATAAACAAAATCACAAATGAAAGACGAGAAATAACAACCAATGCCACAGAAATACAATTGTAAGAGAATATGAAAAATTATATGTCAACAAATTGTGCAACCTAGAAGAAATGGATAAATTCCTAGAAACATATAACCCTCCAAAACTAAATCAGGAAGAAATAGAAATTTTGAACAGGCCAATTATCATCCAGTAATCAAAGTTCTCTTAACAAATAAAAGTCCAGGACCAGACGGCTTCACAGGTGAATTCTACCAGATATTTAAAGAAGAGTTAATACCTATTCTTTTCAAACTATTCAAAAAAAATAAAAGAGGAAGGAGAACTTCCAAATTCATTCTAGAATGCTAGCATTATTTTGATACCAAAACCAGATAAAGACGCCACAAAAGAGGGAGAGAGAGAGAGAGAGAGAGAGAGAGAGAACTACAGGTCAGTATCTCTAATGAACACTGTTGCAAAAATCCTCAACAAAATACTTGCAAACTGAATCCAGAAATACATTTAAAAAAAATCATTCACCATGATCAAGTGGGATTTATTCCTGGGATGCAAGTACAGTTCAATATTCACAAATCAATCAACGTGATAGATCACATCAATGAAAGAGAGGATAAGAACCATATGACCATTTCAACAGATGCAGAGAAAGCATTTGACAAAGTACAACATCCATTCGTGATAAAAACCCTCAATAAAGTAGGTCTAGAGGGAACGAGCCTCAGTAAAGACCTCGTAAGAAAAATTCACAGACAACATCATACTCCATGGTGGAAAACTGAGAGCTTTTCTACCATGATCAGGAACAAGACAAGGATGTTCACTCTCACCACTTTTATTCAACGTAGTACTGGAAGTCCTAGCCAGTGAGGCAACAAAAAGAAATACAAAGCATCCAAGCTGGAAAGAAGAAGTAAAACTTTCACTATTTGCGGATGACATCATACCATCTACATATGTAGAAAACCCTGACGACTCCCCCCAAAAAAGGACTAGAACTGAGAAATAAATTCAGTAAAGCTGCAGGACCCGAAACCAGTGCACGGAAACCTGCTGCGTTTCTTATGCAGCAAGAATGAAACAGCAGAAAGAGAAATAAGGAAAACAATTGCATTGATAACTGCACCAAAAAGAGTTAAGAGACCTAGGAATAAACCTAACCAAGGAGGTAAAAGACCTGTGCTCTGAAAACTATAGAACACTGATGAAAGAAGACAACACAAAGAAACGGAAAGACATTCCATGCTCACAGATCGGAAGCACAGATGTTGTTACCATGTCTATATTACCCAAAGCAAGCTACACATTTAATGCAATCCTTATCAAAACACCAAGAACTTTTTTCTCACTTTTTAATCAAGGACTAATGTCCATACCCCGTGCCCTTCAAACTCCTTTTAATCATTCTCGGGCAAGAAAGAGGCATCAATGTACACATTTTTCAGTCCCGCAAATCACTCTAATGTGTCACTGGGGTTGAAAAAACCTGTTCCTGCTCTTTCCTAGACGGTGAATAATGTTTGTTGAATGGCTGCATGACTTTTTTCATTCTTTGCAAACTTCTTATTTTTTATTTTTTAAGTACACTTTTTTTTATTAAGCTTTCAAATTTTAATTCTGGGACAGTTAACGTACAGTATTACGTTGGTTTCTGGTACAAAATATAGTGGTTCAATAATTCTATACATTACTCAGCACTCATCATGCTACATACACTCTTTAATCCCCGCCTCCTACTTCCCCATCCCCCCACCAACCTCCCCTCTGCTAACCACCAATTTGTTCTCTATAGGTAAGAGTCTATGTCGTGGTTTGACTCTCTCTCTTTGTTTTTCCCTTTGCTCTCTTGTTTCTTAAATTCCACATATGACTGAAATCATACGGTATTTGTCTTTCTCTGACGGACTCCTTTCACTTAGCATCATACTCTCCAGCTCCAACCATGCGGTGGTGCAATCGCCGGGTCGTAGGGTAGTTCTGTTTCTAACTTTTCGAGGAACCTCCATACTGTTTTCCAGAGTGGCTGCACCAGTTTGCCTTCCCACCAACAGCGTAAGAGGATTTCCCTTTCTTCCACAACCTCACCAGCATCTGTCGTTTCCTGTGTGGTTGATTTTAGCCATCCTGACAGGGGTGAGGTGGTATCTCATTGTGGTTTTGATCGGCGTTTCCCTCATGATGAGTGATGTCGAGCATCTTTTCATGTGTCTGTTAGCCCTCTGGATGTCTTCTTTGGAAAAATGTCCCTTATGTCTTTTGCCCGTTTCTGCACTGGATTATTCGTTTTGGGGGTGTTGAGTTTGATAGGTTCTTTGTAGATTTTAGATACTAACCCTTTAACAGAAATGTCATTTGCAAGATGAGCCCTGGGTGTTGTACGTAAGGGATGATCACCAAACTCTACTCCTGAAACCAATATTGCGCTGTATGTTAACTAACTAGAATGTAAATGAAAAATTGAAAAGGAAAAAAGTTCCCTGGTGATCTCAGAGAGCAGCGGGGGCTGCAGAGAGCTGGTCTGCACCAGATATCCACTCCATGCTCTCCTAGCCTCACACCATGAGAGAAGATTTGGGGCCATGCTGGAAATGAAGCAGGACACCAGGCCGGGTGCCTGCTGGGTGCAGGGAGGCTTCTGAGGGAGGGCAAGGAAGGCCGCTTGACGTCTGACTGCCCAGCGCGCACCCGAGTGACAGTAAAAACCAGGGGGAGAGCCAGTGCCACTCCCTTGAGCTGGGAGTAGGGAGGGGAGGGGTCACCCGGGACCCCCAAGGGCATGGCAAGGAGTTTGGATTTTATTCCAAGGGCAGCGCGAACTAATGGAGAGACATGATCTGATCTGTGCTTGCACAAGATTGCTCGGGGCTAACGGGACCGAGACACCAGGCTGGGTCACTGGCCGTGGGAGACTCAGGACTGACGATGGATGTGGAAGGGGAGAAAGCAGGTTTTCCTTGAAGGAAGAATGAGAAGGGCTTAGTGATGGACGAAAAGGAAGAATCCCATGAAGGCACAGTGTGGGCTCCTCAGGCAGAAGGAAGAGCAGGACAGGGACCCTGAGGAGGAGGGGCTACAGGATTGGGAGGGGGAGGGGAGAGACTGGATTGGCAAGGAGAATGGTGCTAGAGCCTCTGGGCAGGCAGATGGGCCACCGGGTGAGTCTACTGACCCAGGTACCAGCATTTACTGAGTATTGGGCACGGGTTAGACCCTGGGTGCACATCAAGTTTAAGAAATTTTACCTGCAAAGAGCTTGCATTCTGGTACAGGAAGAGAGAGAGAGAGAGAGAGAGAGAGAGAGAGAGAATAAGATAAAAAAAGCGATATGATAAGAAGACATACAAAACAGGCTAAGAGACATCTGAAGCGCTGAGTGAGGAGCTGTTTGCAATTTTAATTTTTTTTTTCCAACGTTTTTTATTTATTTTTGGGACAGAGAGAGACAGAGCATGAACGGGGGAGGGGCAGAGAGAGAGGGAGACACAGAGTCGGAAACAGGCTCCAGGCTCCGAGCCATCAGCCCAGAGCCCGACGCGGGGCTCGAACTCACGGACCGCGAGATCGTGACCTGGCTGAAGTTGGACGCTTAACCGACTGCGCCACCCAGGCGCCCCTGCAATTTTAAATAGAAGGGTCTGGAACTGCTCGCTGAGCAAGACTTGGTGAGGGACCAAGCCATACCTGGGGAAGAGCTGTCCAGGCCTCAAACAGTAGGTGCAAAGGCCCTGAGGCAGAAGCATTCCTGGTGCGTGAGAGGGCCTGGAAGGAGTTGAGTGTGGCTGGCATGGGAGAGCAAGAAGACGGCAGGAGGCGAGAGCTGTAGAGGGTCGGCACATGGTAAATCTTAACTCGTCTTCTTGCGTGTGTGGTAAAATGCACAAACGATAATATTTATCACCTTAGCCACTTTTCTTATTTTATTTTATTTATTATTTTTTTTAACGTTTATTTATTTTTGAGACAGAGAGAGACAGAGCATGAACGGGGGAGGGTCAGAGAGAGGGAGACACAGAATCTGAAACAGGCGCCAGGCTCTGAGCTGTCAGCTCAGAGCCCGACGCGGGGCTCGAACCCACGGACTGCGAGATCATGACCTGAGCCGAAGTCGGCCGCTTAACCGACTGAGCCACCCAGGCGCCCCCACTTTTCTTATTTTAATGCGAGGCTTTAAAACATCTTGTATTGAGGTGGAATTCACGTAACATAAAATTAGCCATTTCGAAGTGTACAATTCGGCAACATGAAGTGCATTCATACTGCTGTGCAACCACCTTCACCGTCTGGTTCCAGAACACTTTCATGGTTCCAGATAGAAACCCCACTCCCATTTAGCAGTCGCTCCCCACTCTTCCCTCCTTGCAGCCCCTGGAAACCACTAATCTGCCTCCTACCTCTATGGATTTCCGGACATTTCACAGAGATGAAATCATACAATATGCGGTCTTTTGTGTCTGGCCTTTTCCCCTTAGCATAAGGTTTCAGGCTTCAACGATGTTTTACGTGTGTCAGCACTTCACGCCTTTTTATAGCTGAGTAATGGGCCATTGGATAGATGCACCACAATTTTTTGACTGGACTATTCCTCTGTTGATGGGCTCTGGGTCCTTTCAAGGACCAAGCTTTGATTCTGGGTGACGTGTTGGACATTGCTCTGAGCGGAGGACAGGACCCGGGGGTGCCTGTTCCGACAGCATCCCCCGACTGCTGCAGGAGGGTGGACAGGGAGGGACACCCGTTGGGGTTGAGAGCGATCATCCAGGGACGAGATGGTGGGGGACTGGTCCAGAGCGGAGGTGCTGGCCGGCCCTCCTTCTGGACATGGAGGTCTGGAGGCCACAAGGGGAAGGGGGATGGAGGGCGGGGTGGGCACCCTGCAGACAAGCCCTCTCACCCTGTCTGTAAGCCCTCCTTCTGTGGCCAGCTCTGCTTGCTGTCTTGCCAGGTCTCTAACACGCCGGAATGCCACCTGGGTGTGGAGGAGAGAGAGGTCTTCTTCGTCCAGTAGGAGCAGTGGAGGAAATGAAAAACAGAACTTTTTATCATCCAAACAGGAAAACTCTGGGGACTGAAAAGCACATCCAGAGGATAGAAATAAGGGCCTCGGGCGCCAGCCCCCATCCCAGGGCCAGCTGAATCACCTAACTTGAGAGGTAAGGGGCGGCCCCAGGGTGGCCCTCCTCCTCCCGTGCTCTGCAAACACTTACCCGCTCCCCAGCTGCCACCTGGACTGAGACGGTGATGGATCCTGGAAGGATCCATCACATCGCAGCCCTCACAGGACTCAACTTTGCAGTCTGCTCAGCTGAGCTCTCATCATCCTTGGGCCTCAGGCATCCCGATACCAGAGGGGAAGGCACCCCACATGAGTGACTCCTTTATGGCTCCCCGCAGAGGTGACTAACGAGTGGTCTTCCCATCCTGTCGGCACATCCTAGGTCACTCGTCCCTTGGCAAAACTTAGGAGCCCAGCACAAAAAGTAGTTACATGATGACCGGATCCTGCTTCACGCCGAGGAAGACTTCTTGGTGTCCTACTATCCAAGTGTCAAGGACTCCCTGAGAAGGACTGCAGGGGATGGGGGGCTGGAAGTTTCCAGGGAAGTGATCTCCTGCCCAGTTGCCGCTAGCGTGGACAACTTCCTGCTAGAGCCTCGGAAAGCGTGAGGTTTGCCGAATTTGGCCTTGACGGACACGCTCTTCCTCTTAGCCCTCCCCACTCATGGGCTGGGGAGGCAGCCACTCATTCCTCCTCCCTGTCTTTCCAGAAGCTCATGGGGTCAGCTTGCTGAAGGCAGTCTACATTTGTTTTATTATGGGACAATAGTGGAATTAACAGGAAGTATGAAAATCAGAGGGGGACTCATTTCTGGTCCGCCACGCAGGCAGAGCAGCAGGGCACAATGGGAAGACTTTGGCTTTGGGGATTGGATGGCATGTGACCTTGGGCAGGTGGTCTAACTTGTCTAGTCCCGGTCCCTTCTCTAATGGGGGGGTTAATATCACCCCCCTGCAGGATGCTGGCTCTCACATGACCAGTATGATGCCTGACACACAGTAGGGATATAATCAGTGCTTTAGTGGTGTTGATATTTACTTTTGTATGAGCCCATCAGGTCTGTGTCTCTGTACTTCCAAATCGTGCAGTGAGTATGATGATTGGGCCAAATGCGTGACTCAGATTTACCATATGCTGGGCGTTGTCCCAAATTCTTTGCTCGGTGTAACTCACTCATTTAATCCTCACAACAGGTCCTCGAGGTGGCTGCTATTGTCACCCCCATGGCACAAACAGGGAAACTGAGGCACAATTAACTTGTTGGAAGTCACACACCCGTAAGTACGGAGACAGGATTGAACCCAGGCGGTCTGGCCCCAGACCTCTGCTCTTATCCTCTATGCTCTGCCGCCTGTGCTCAGGAGAGAATGAGAAGTGGGGACAGAGACAGGTCGGGATGGAAGCCCAGACGGTAGGCAGCAAGGTGATGGGGGCTGTAAATGAGACAAAGGTTGTCTGGTCCAAGCACGCAATGACCCCTAAATGTGCCTTGATGGGCACTCACACGCGCGCACACATACCTCCTTCCTTGGGAGGAGGCAGGGGAGTCTTGGGCACTTAGGGAAGAGTATGTGGCCAGCCCAGCACTGAGCTGTCCCCTCCCTTGCCGACTGCAATGTCTCATCAGTTTTCTCTGCATGCCAGAGACAGGCAGAAACACCTTGTCAGGGACCACAGAGATGACACGGAGACAGGAGTACAAAATGGCAGGGAGAAAGGCAGCGAGGAGAGACAGAGAGAGAGGGGAGGCATCGGTGGCTCTGTAAAGGAAGAGCCATTGTCCCTCTCTCATCCCTTGGCAACGGACATGGTTGCTAGGCTGCAGAGCATCCAGCCCAGCTCGCTACGTGTTCAGATTGCTAAAGGGTCGCCTTCCTGGTCAGAGGCAGCTCAAGACTCAGCACGAGGTGGTCCCATCACCAGAGCCTAGAGACCAGCCAGGGGCTGCAGTTTGCTTTGGGGCCTCCTCAGCAGGCTGGTAAGTGACAGAACACAGTGGTCAAAAAAGCATTTCTCACTAATAAAACATTCATCAGGTTCCGAAACAGGGTGTTGCAATTTCTGACACAGAATGTCATATTTTGCCCCTTGCAGAGATGTATATGTACTCCTAGCTATTGTAGAAAAATCTTTCTTCTGCCCTTTCTTCTATACAGAAGGGATTTTAATAGCCAGGCTATTTCAAGAGGCCCCAGTTTGCTGGGCAAACCAGCAAGATTTTCATTTTGTAAAACTGAATTAGCAACAAAACAACAGAATGATAAGGGGCAATGAGGCTGCAAGGCTGTGGCCAGAGCCACATGCTTACGGACTGCAGGACTCCATTCACATTTCATTCCATGCAAAGGACACACTCCACATTCGCTGTGACCTTGAGTGGGTGACTTAAGTTCCTTTGAGGCTCAGTTTACTTATTCTTAAAAAACGAGATCAAACCACTTTCCTCATAGGGCTATGACAAAGGTCAGGTGAGATAATATGTGTATTATCCCTTTGAAACCTATAAAGGATGACACATAAGGATGGTGATATTTTTCTTCTCCGCTGTTTTTCCTGTTACCGGAAAACACTGTCCCGGGTGGTTAGGGCAATCTCTAATTTGGCAACACATTTGTGCAATCAGCACGACTATTTAGAAATATTATCCAAGGCTTGGAAACAGAGTAAAAGATGGCTGCATGACATTGAATGTGCCAGACATGATCTGTTCTCTAAGGAAACGTAGCTCTGCTTAACCTACTATTTAATCAATTAGGAACCAGACATTTTACAATTCTCGAAACTTAAAAATTAATGATAGACAGTAGGAAGGGATGATGATTTTCTTTTATGACCAGTAGAAAAGACTACCCCAAAGCTTGCAGTTGCATTTTCTTAGACAACAGTGGTTCTCAGGGTGTCGTTCCCGGACCAGCAGCATCGGCACCAGGTGGGAATGTATAAGAAATGAAGTTTCTCAGGCTCCACTCTAGGGGAGCCACAAACTCTAGGGGTGAAGCCCAGCATCCCAAGTTTCCTCTGTTATACGCTCCAGTTTGAGAACCACTGTTTAGGACAGTAACCCAGTTTTAAAGCAATAATTAGAAAATCTTATTTTATTATTCCCTTTTTTCCACTGATTATCAAAATCCCATTTTCCCATGTCATCTTTTGACCTATGTCTTCCTGTTGTTCCCTTGTTAATAAGTTAAATAAAACTTTGGCGTTGCTATTTTTGTTGTTGTTGCCATTGTTAAATTGAGATAGAACTGACATATAACATTATATTAGTTTTTGGTGTACAACATAATGATTTGACATAAATATATATATATTGCAGAGTGAGTACAATAATGTCTCATTAATGTCCATCACCGTTCAAATTTGCCTATCACCCATCCCCATCTTTGGCCACTACCAATTTAACCTTTGCATCAGTGAGTTTGGGTTTTTTGGTTTTCTGTTTTATTTTAAATGTTAGCATAGGTTTTTAAAAAAAGTTTATTATTTTTGAGAGAGAAAGAGAGAGCACAAGCAGGGGAGGAGCAGAGAGAGAGGGAGACAGAGAATCCAAAGCGGGCTGCGTGCTGTCAGCACAGAGAGCCTGACACAGGGCTCAAACTCACAAACCGCCGTGGGATCATGACCTCTGCCCAAGTCTGACACTTAACCGACTGAGTCACTCAGACACTGCTGTTTTCTGTTTGTTTTTTTTTTATTCCACATATAAGTGAGATCATTCGGTATTTGTCTTTTCTGACTTCTTTCACGTAGCATAATGCCCTCAGGGACCATCCATGTTATGGATTTCCTTTTTTATGGCTGAATAATATTCCATTGACCACAGTAGAGAAAATGTGTTGTGTCTATAAAAACACAATGGAGGGGCGCCTGGGTGGCGCAGTCGGTTAAGCGTCCGACTTCAGCCAGGTCACGATCTCGCGGTCCGTGAGTTCGAGCCCCGCGTCAGGCTCCGGGCTGATGGCTCGGAGCCTGGGGCCTGTTTCCGATTCTGTGTCTCCCTCTCTCTCTCTGCCCCTCCCCCGTTCATGCTCTGTCTCTCTCTGTCCCAAAAATAAATAAAAAACATTGAAAAAAAAATAAAATAAAAACACAATGGAATGTTATTCAGCTATAAAAAGAAATCCTGCCATTTGCAATACCTAAGTATCTTTCAATACTTTCAAAACATTGTTCCTTTGTTCTCCAGTATATAATGTCTTGTTTTTCTCTAGCAGCTATCAAGATTTGTTCTTGGGGCACCTGGGTGGCTCAGTCAGTTAAGCGTCCAACTCTTGATTTAGGCTCAGGTCATGATCTCACAGTTATGGGTTTGAGCCGGGCGTCGGGCTCTGTGCTGTTGGCATGGAGTCTGCTTGGGATTCTCTCTCTCTGCCCCTCCCCTGCTCAGACTCTGCCTCTCAAAATAAATAAATAAAATAAAAAAAAAGAGATTTGTCCTTTGTTATTTATTTTTAGTAAACCATGTTGTGCCTAGACATGTTTTCTTCACACGTATTCTACTTGGGATTCAATGGCAGTTTAGAATTTGTACATTTATATCCTTCACCAAACTGGGGAAAATTTCTGCTATTACTTCCTCAAATATATTTTCACTCTCATAGTCTCTCCCCACTCCTTCTGGGACTTGAATTACACATATGTTAGTCCTTTTGATATTGTCTCACAGGTCTGTGAGGCTCTGTTCAGTTTTTCAATATTTTTTCCTTGTTCTGATTGGATCATTTCAATTCATCTATTTTCTTTACTTTTATTTTTTTAATGTTTATTTATTTTTGAGAGAGAAAGAGAGACAGTGTGAGTGGGGAAGGGGCAGAGAGAGAGGGAAACACAGAATCTGAAGCAGGCTCCGGTCTCTGAGCTGTCAGCACAGAGCCCGATGCGGGGCTTGAACTCATGAGCCGTGAGATCATGACCTGGACCCAAGTTGGATGCTTAACCAACTGAACCACCCAGGCACCCCTCCTTTGATCTATTTTCAAGTTTCCTTACTTTCCTCTGTCATTCCTATTCTGGTCTTAAGCCCTGTTGGCGACCTTTTTATTGGAGATACCTATACTTCAGTTCCAGGACTTCCATTTGGTTTTATATATAGGTTGTATTTCCTGAGGCTATTTCCTATCTTTTCATTCATTTCAAGGATATTGTCCTTTCCTTCACAAAGCACAGTTATCATAGCCATTTTGTTCACCTCTGTCTTATCTCTTGAAAATGAATTGTATTTTCATATTTTTCTTCATATGTCAAATCATTTTGAATCGTATCCTGAATGTTATAAATGTCATATTGTTTTCAGTATGGATTTTGTCATGTACCTCCAAAGAGAGTAGCTATTTTTGTTTCAGCTGGCACTAATTTAGAATTTAACTATTCCTTAGGTGGCAGCTTAAATCTCTGCTTGCTTTTTTTGTTCTACTTGAGCTGATTGGAATTTGCCTCGGCCATGAATGGCTAAGTGGTCAACTAGATACTTAGACATAGTTTACACATAGACTCTGGGGCTCCCCTTCTCTCTCTCCTCACTTTTCAGTGGTTTGGTTGGTCTGTACTCTGTTCTCCGCTTCCTCAGTCAAGAAAGAGGGGAGTCTTCTATCAGAGTTTCAGCCTCCCTTGTTTGGGTTCCTCCGAGTGTAGCCTGCACTCAATGTATAAACCATACAAAACAGGTTACTTCCTTTGGGCAGGTCCCAAACCTCTCACTTTGGTTCACTCTCCAACGCTTTCAGGTGTTTGGTTTTGTATTGTCTCCAGAGATCATAGTTGCCATCCGAGGGACGGTTAGATCATCTTGGAAACATATTTCCATGGGTGTTTTACATTTCTTTAAATTTGAAAACAAAAAAAACAGATACAGAAAGTAACATTTTAGACCAAGGTAGTCTCATGGGTGGTGGGCAATACTGTTGAAGGCAAATCTCTCAACATGTCATTTATTTTATTTTACTTATTTATTTTTGAGAGAGACAGAGCATGAGTGAGGGAGGGGCAGAGAGAGGGGGAGACACAGAATCCGAAGCAGCTCCAGGCTCTGAGCTGTCAGCGCAGAGCCCCACGCCAGGCTCGAACTTACGGACCTGGACGGTGAGATCATGACCTGAGCAGAAGTCAGGCGCTTAACTGACTGAGCCACCTGGGTGCCCCCCCCCCCCGTTTTTAACATGTTTATTTTTAAAAACGGCCAACTCCTATGTCTCCTTCTACACGCATGCAAGGCATACTAAACATTTCGGATCCCCTCCACTATGACTGTCTGGGCAGGATTAGGGTGAGAGGTGTTTTGGAGTGTTTTCATACCTGGACTTTCCTTTATCTCTGCAATTTCATACTATTGTAATTGCCTGCTAATATTGCTATTTATTCCACTACATTGTGGGATTCTTCTTTTTTTTAAATGAAATATAGTTGACACACAATGTCCTACATTAGTTACAGGTAACTAATTCCACATTCCGGCATAGTAATTCCACAACTCTGTAGATTATGCTATGCTCACCACAGGTAGCTACCGTAGGTCACTATACAGCCCTATTACAGTACCATTGACTGTATTCCCTATGCTGTACCTTTCATCCCTGTGACTTATTCCATAACTGGAAGCTGTACCTCCCAATCCCCTTCACCCCTTTTTGCCCATCCCCCCATCTCCCACTCCCCTCTAGCAAACACAAGATTGTTCTCTGTATTCACCGGACTGTTTCTGCTTTGTTCAGTCTGTTTTTTAGATTCCACATATAAGTGAAATCATACGATATTTGTCTGATTTATTTCACTTAGCATAATACTCTCGAGGTCCGTACACGTTATCGCAAATGGCAAGCTCTTAATCTTTTTTATGGCCAAGTAATACTATATTGTGTATACATACCACATCTTTATCTATTCGTGTACCAATTGACACTTGGGTTGCTTCCATATCTTGTCTATTATAAATAGTGCTACAATAAGCAAAGGGGTGCAGATATCCTCGAGATAGTGTTATTTTCTTTGGGTAAATACCCAGTTGTGGATTTACCGTCTCATGTAGTATTTCCATGTTACATGTTTAGTGTTTTTAATGTTTTCCAGTGGCTTCATCAATTTACATACCAATGTGGAATTTTTTTCTTACTGAAGTGTAATTCACATAGTGTTCTATTAGTTTCTCAGTGCTCATCACTAGAAGTGTACTCCTAATCCCCTTTATTTCACCCATGCCCACCCCCTGCCCGAGCCCCAACCCCAGCCCCCCGTCAGGCAGCCACCAGCTTGTTCTGTTTTGAAGAGTCTAGGTTTTCTTTTTTCCTTCGTTCATTTGTTTTGTTTCTTCAATTCCGCGTAAGTGAAATCGTAGCATCCATTGTGGGATTCTCAAAGTAGGATATGATCTGAATCATTTCAATGCCCGGCAACTGCCAGACAGGGTACAAAGATGGGAGAGGCCTGAGGAGTCCTAGATGAGGGACTCCTACTGCGAACAAAACTGACAGCGAACCAAGGAGTACCGCCTGGGGTGGGAAAGCCCAGGCTGGGGCCTGGCACGGAGCCGGAGGCCAGGGGAGACTGCGTGGATTTGCAAGGCCCAGCCCGTGGCTCCGCCTCTTTGCGGCAGAGCTCAGGCCGGTGCAAACCGGTTCAGTGCCCCGACGGACAGACCGCAGCACCCAAGCCTCCGCTCGCCCCCTCCTCCCTAGTTCTCCTTGGGAGACCGGGAGTGGCAAGTGGCCAGCTTGGCCAGAGGCAGCTCTGAACCAGGCGGCCTGGGCTGACAGCTAACGACAACCACCGCTGGCGCTGCGGGGAGACCTGCGAGCCGGGGTGTAGGCGGGGGGCCGGTCCCCGTCGGCTCCGTGCCCCGCCGTCCACTCTGGCGCGGACTACCCCGGGGCCTGCGGGCTCGGGAGGCGGAGGGGTGGCGGGGCGGACCCGGGAGCGGCCCGAGCCTGCGCAGTGCGGCGCCCGCGCCCGGCGGGGGATGACGTAACCTCCGCCTGCGGCCTCCGCGCCCCGCCCCGCGCCGCGCTCCGCGAACCGGGCGAGCGCTGCGCGGGCGGCGCCTGGCTGGCCACCGCCTCCCCCTTGGCGTCCGCGCAGCCGGGTCTTTGTCCGCCGGCCCCGCGGCCGCCCGCGCTTTGTTCCCGGCGCCCGTCTCCCGCCGGCCGGGGCGCGCCGCCGAGCAGCCCCCCGCGTCGCGCTGGCGTCGTCCTCGTCCCCCTCGCCGCCCCCCGCGCGCGGCCGGGCCTTGCCCCCCATGGTCTCCCGGCCGGAGCCGGAGAGCGAGGCCATGGACGCGGAGTTGGTGGTGACGCCGCCGGGCTGTTCGCACCTGAGCAGCTTCAAGGTGGACAACTGGAAGCAGAACCTGCGGGCCATCTACCAGTGCTTCGTGTGGAGCGGCACGGCGGAGGCCCGCAAGCGCAAGGTGCGACCCCCTCTCCCCCCGGAAAACTGCGGGCTGCGCTGGGGGCCGGAGGAGACCCCTCGTGCTGCAGCGCTGCCCGGCGAGCTGGTTGTGATGGGGCTTTTGGGCCCTGTTGGGGGCGAAGAGAAGGAAGGGAGGGCTTGCTAGTTTCTTGCCGACCCCTTTGGGCGGCGTTCGCAGGCGGGGGGGGGGGGGGTAGGCCGCTTCTCCTTTCCAATTCCTCCCCATCCTCCCTCCGCCCCCTCCCTCCCGCGCCCTCTTTTCCCCTCCCCCACCTTCCTCCGCCCCTCCGCTGCGCGGGTGGGGACGGAGCAGGGGCGGGGTTTGGGGCGTGTCCAGTTCCGGGGGTGGGTGAGTGCAGATCTGGGAACCGGGAGGTTTTCTCTTCCAGGGTTGCGGTGGAAGCTTGGTCCCTAGGAAGCAGGTGTCCCACGTTCCAGCGCTGGGCCTCACCCGGGAATCTTCCAGGGCGGGGGAGGGCTCGGGGTGGGGTGGGGGGCAGTGAAGAAAACGTAAGACAAAGAAAACTAAAAAGGGACAAAGACTCCGGGGACTGTTGGGTGGCCTGCTGTGGGCCAGCTGCTTGCCACCATTTTGGGCTCTAGAAGGAGTGTGCATCAAAGGTTACCTGGGTCAGGGAAACGGAACCACGTGTCGGGATCGGGAGTTGTTAGGGTGAAGCTACAATTGTCTTGGTGCCTGGGCAAAACACCTCACCGGCTCCCGGGTCCGCAGGAACGACTGTAGGGAAATGGCAACGCCCCGCCTCATTTCAGATTTGGACGTGGGTGGAGGGGATGACCGTTGGGAATGGAGCAAGTCAAGCCAGTGTTCAGACCTATATCCGGGAGAGCCACTTCGTTATCAGCACGGTTGTGGTTTGGAGAACCGCTTGTAGCTACGCAGGAATGGATTTACGAGAAAAGATCGGTCTGTTGGGAAGGTGGGAGAGTGGCGTGCCTTCTCGTTTAAGAGGCTTTAGTCAGAAACTGATCGCCTCCAGTGACATGTTGAAGAAATTACATTTTTAGCGTTATGTTTTTCAGATGTATGTCCTATTAGGCTTATTAATGATTTGGAAATTGGAAAATAACGGTATTCTTATCTGAATAACCTTGGTACAGCGTGACGCGATTTTGCATATTAGGAAGGTTGAGAGGTGTATTAGGTTCCACCTTGAATAGCTTTTTGGTGTGGTGGGGGGGGGGGGGGGGAACTAACATCCCCTGAGATTGTAGGGAATGTTAAGCACCGGTTTTATTTCTTTTTAACAGTAACGGTGTTGGGAAGCATTACCTCTGAGAATGAACTAAAATCGGAAATGATTTCTATTAGGATCAGAGTGAGATTCTTGCTAATGGAATTATATGCTTTTAAAAAAATAGCCTGGTTGAAACCATCGGTCTTCAGGTGATTGTATTGTTACCGCCGCATATTAGTTCATTGGTTGGGGTTTATATGATCTCTGTAAGATTCTTCTCCATATTGGATTAAGTAAGGAATCCCCTGCTTTTTGCTTTTTTCTTCTCTCTCGCCCCACCCCTGTAATATTTTAACAAAAAATTTTTGTTTAACAGTCCAGTTTAACACATCATTAACTTTGTCTCATTTCCTAAAGGAAGGAATCACTGTGTGTGTGTGTGTGTGTGTGCGCGCGCGCGCGTGTGTGTGTGTGTGTGTGTGCGCGCGCGCGCACTGTGTTTTGGATTAACCTTTAATGTCAGCTGCTTAGTTTGAAAGCTGTTGAAGCACATCTTTGTTTGTTGTTCACTAGTAAGAACTCGAGCTACAGACAGGTAAGAGGTGGTGATAAATACTCTCAAACTTCAGATCTGTCAGTGTTGGCAATACTTTTTGGTAGTATACCAGCGAGGAATCTTAATGTCCTTCATCTTTTATGCTCCAGACTTGGGGGGGGGGGGGCGGTATTTTGTATCTTTTGGGTCCTATATAACTGCATTTCTAGCACTCTCTAGTGGCCCAGCCAAGGAAGAGTTGGTTTGACAAATCCTTTAACCCAGACCATTATTAGCAATGAACAATACACATTTGTCTGTTTGTGTGGGATTCTCAGCAGATCTGTAGGCTTAGTATATTTTTGATTTTAACAATATGAAGTTTCCTACTAAAATATTTCAATTTAAGTTATAATATTTGTAAATAAAGTGCCTTTTGAGGTTGAAGTCGCAGCTGCAGCGTAACCATAGAAACGCAGCCCTGGATGAAAAGAGAGAACTTTAAGTAGAAGCGTTAATGGTTTTTGTATCCAACTTTGATTCTTCTTTTGATAGGCACAGAGTGAGAAGAACGTGATCAGATTTGATAACTTTCTATCCAATTTCGGCTTGGTTTGCAGTAAGACTTACCTACTACGGAATGTAAAACTGTTCCCACCATTCAGGACTCAGTGCTACCACAGTGGCCTCTGCATTTCTGGCATGTGTTAAATATAGCACATGTCTTACCGTTAGGGTTTTTGTGTGTGAAAAAGAAACTGGCAATAAAAACATCAAGAATTTACAGTGCTGCTGGTTATTATGACTTAACATAGTCTACGTTTTATTTTGAATACATGGACCCTTGGGAGAACAGGTAATATTTTTTAAATAATGACCCCTCTCTTTTTTGAACGACTTCTGTGACTAAAATTTTCCAGCCGCTTGTCCTCAAAACACAGCCCTCTTTGTAGCTGTAGTAAATTCTCTTATCAAATATACTTTGCCACAAGGGAAGAAGAGTTGTCAAACATACTGTGAGTATTTTGGATTATTATGGATTCTGGCTTAATTTGGTCAGTAATCTGGACAGGAAACTGCTTTGGAAGGCTTCCGAGGCACAAAATTTGGGGCCTAGAGCAACCAGCTCTTTGGGGTAGAAATTCTTAGGGAAATATTTTGTTTGAGAAAGAGGCTGGAGAGAAGGAAACTTACCTAGCAAATGAAAACACCTGTCATTTGTTCTGTTTCTACATTTGTGGTCTTTCACACCACCATTTAGATGTGGAATAGGTACCCTCTGGAAGAAAGTGGAATGATTCCCTAATTGTTAGACCTCTCATTTTCTCTTCAGTCCAGAGTCAACTCGGAGCCCTGGGTTTCTATCTTGGGGAATTAAAATCCGAATTGTCAAAACCCGTTAAATAGTAGGTATCACATAGTAAGATAATAAATATCTGCTTTAAATTTTAGAGTATTTGTGGATGCCTAATGATAATTCCTACACATAGGGTAGTTAGAGCCTGAACATATATAAAAGAATGTGTAAATAATTCTAGATGCTTAATTGTTGGTAAGTTTTACTGAGGAAGGTTAAAATTCATGAATCTGTGTATTTTAAAAAAACAGAAGTGAACATATTCTTAATGTGTAAAAATAAAACACCTTCCGGGCTTATTGAATATGTAAGGTGAGTCATTTTTGGCTCCAGACAATATGTTTGATGCCTGGGTCTTTCAAATTTTTTAAAAATTATAAACACGTGTGTACATATAAAGCAAAGCTTCACGTTTTTATTTATGTAAATATACATGCTGTGTATCTTGGTTCCGTTTTTCACTTGTTGCCCATAAATCTATTGAGCCGTACAGTTAATACTCCATTGAGTGGAAATAGCGTTGTGTATTTTCCCCATTTTTTCAAGCTTTCAATTTGGAGAATTTACTAAGAATTTGTAAAACTTAAACCTGGTAATCCGTTTAAAGAAGGAATAATCTTAGGCAAGACATTTTTATGTTTTTGTTTGCTGAGATACTGAAACGTGATTTGTCTACTTGACATCAAACCTGAGATGCGTGTAGAAAAGTGCATTTTGGGGCACCTGGGTGGCTCAGGCAGATATGCCGCTGACTTAGGCTCAGGTCATGATCTCAGTGATTTGTGAGTTTGAGCCCTGCGTTGGACTCTGTGCTGACAGCTTGGAGCCTGGAGCCTGCTTTGGATTCTGTGTCTCCCTCTTTCTCTGCTCCTCCCCTGCTCACGCTCTGTCTCTCAAAAATAAATAAACATTAAAATTTTTTTAAAAAATTAAAAGTGCACTTTTGTTTATGGAAAAAAAATGGGGAGGGAGGTAGCTAAAAGGAAACATATAAAAACAATGTGCAGCAGAAGTTGAGGGTAGTAGTTTTTAGAGTAAAAGTGGAGTGCCCTTTCATTTTGAATCTTTACAAAGCAACAATATAGATTGTTAGCCTGTGGACACTTGCTTACAATGAGAGTAGCTCTTACAGTCAGCGTCGTAGAAGTGTGGCTCAGGAGGTAGGAAATGGTCTTCCTTATCTTGAGTGGTACTTTTGCCCTGTGTTTTAGGAAAAGATGTGCTGTAGGACTCAACACTGGTCCTCTCTTCATCAGTGCTGCTTTAGTCCTGAGTCTGAGATCCGAGTGAATCTCTAGTACTTGAACTTTTTAATAGAAATCATCATTGGGGAATAACAGTTCTGCTGTTACTGGCTTAGACAGACTACATGGGGTGACAGGACACACTGGGAGGTCAAAAACCGGGCGCTGGCCCCACCAGTGAAACAGATTAGTCCTCACTGACTCAGCCAGGCACTTAAACGTGATGGTGAGAAAGCCACTAAGCCCTTTGTTTTTGAACTTTTTAAGTTCAGTTCATTTGTTGGATATGTTTTTTTTTTTTAAGTAAAGTTTTTTCTTTTCAAATTTTATTGCTTGGAGGAATTCACTTTTGCTTTATTTATCGATGCCGTGGATCTTTCAAATCCTTACAACAAAACACTATACAATTCCTACGAAGCAGGGGACAAGTCCTTGCAAGTAAAAGATCCAAAGCAGAAAAAAATTTTCCTTTTGAGATGCTTGTAGATTGCCATGCCGTTGTGAAAAATAATACAGGGAGGTCCCTGTACCCTTTACCTAGTTGCCCCCAAAGGTAATATCTTGCAAACTATAATAAAATATTAACAGTCAGGATACCAACATTGATATATATCCTCTGTGATGTAATCCGCCTATTTTATTCAGGTTCCCCCCCTCCCATGTCCCTGATTGTTAACATCTTAGTTGCCATGGTACAATTTGTCACGACTAATGACCAAGCTTGATACATTGTTACTAACTAGAAATCATACTTTATTCAGATCTCATTAATTTTTCCCTGATCTCCTTTTTCTTTCTCAGAATCCCACCCAGGATCCCACAGTACATTTAGTTGTCATGTCTCCTTAGGCTCCTCTGGCTTGTGACGTCTGCTCAGACGGTCCTTGTGTTTGATGACCTTTGCAGTTTTGGGGGCATATTGCTCAGGTATCTTCTAGGATGCCCCTCGATTGGGGCTTGTCTGATGTTTTTCTCATGGTTCTTGGTTGTGGTTACAGGTTTGGGGAAGACCAGGTTCTGTCAGAGGTGATGCGGTCAACATGACTTAACACTGTTGGTGGTGAACTTGACCACAGGGCTGTCAGGCTGCTCTTCTGTGAAGTGGCTCCTTCCCTCCTTTCCCTACTGTCCTCTTTGGAACAGAGTCACTCTGCACATGTCCACTTGAGGAGTGGATGCCTCCTTGAGGCCAGAATATCTATAGAAGTTATTTGGGAGCTTTATATAGGAAATATTTGTACTTTCTCGTTCCTTTAGTATTTATTCCACCACGTGTATCAGTATGGACTCAGGGATGTTTTATACTATGGGTTATAATCCAGTGCTCTGTTTTGTTGCTCAGGCTGTTCCAGCTTTAGCCAGTGAGAGTTCTTCCGGTTGTCTTCTGTGTCACTTTGACATACCCTCACCAATTTTTGGTCGGTTGGTGGTGGTTTTTGAGGACAACCTTTCTGGTACCGTCAGACTTTCTAGGCTTATGTTGTATATTTTGCGCCGCGGTCTTAGAATCTGCCGTTTCTCCAAGGAGTCCTAGTTCCTTTTATTGGAGAATAGAATTAGAATATATGGTTTGGGCAGTGGCTGTGCTTGTTGGTACCAATGTTGTGGCTTCTCAGCCCTCGGGGGACAGAGCTAAGAAACAGCTCTGAATTGGCTGGCATACACTAATTCACGTACACACAAGTCTGTGGTTATTCACCTCCACTCCTATTAAACTATACTTGAGTTTGCAGTGATGTCTCTCAACTCTAATCCTGTACCACATGGGTCATTCTAGTCTTCTCCTCTCACTTATCTGTAACTTCTCTGTCCAACATAGGAAGTTACCAACCATCCGTGCGTGTACTTATCTGTTTAATTTCAGTGTACATGTATAGGGGGCAAGGGTAGGCCACCCCCAAATGTGACACTTTGGCATATTGTTTATTTTTAATTAAAAGTTCCTTAAAAACCACCTATGCAAGAACATTCTGATCCTCCTTTGTCTCCAGAAAGCAGGAAATAAATCTTCCATGTCGAAAGGTACCCTCTTTGTACCAGGAGCTAAAGAGACATCTTTATGGTCAGAGGTGGGGAATTTAGAACCAAAAAGGCCGAACAACCTTTGTTACTTTTTACCAATTTACTACCCCAGCCCAGATTCTGTGTGGAATTCCTTCTTAATTGAGGTTCCTGAACATAAGTTTTTGTCCTGTCAATTCCTCTCAGATTTATTGTTTCTTTGTCTAAAAAGTATAAAAACTACCAGTCTTTTTTCATTTCTTTGGGTCTTAATTTCAGTATTGGGTCTCCGTGTGCACATAAGTGAATTTTTTTTTCTTCTGTTAATATGTCTTGTGTCGATTTAAATCTTAGACCAGCTGGAAGCATCTTAAACGGTAGAGGGAAATTTTTCCCCTTTAATAGTGGTTTCAGAATTGTTAATCTGCCCCCCCCCCCCACCTTTGAGAAGCATCGTTAGGGTTAGGTATGGCTCCTTTGGGCTATAGTTTCACACTCTCCACTCATTTCCAAGTTATTTAGGCAACTTGCCCCACACCAGTTACATTGGACTTATACCATACATTTATTTGTAATATAATCAGATTCTTTTGTCATAACCACACTCCATCCTGACACCCTCTGACTGCCTAATTGTGCCTTAAAAGTTCACTGATTTCTCATTATGATAGTACTTTATATTTACATAGTATTTTATATTTTGTAAAGCATTTTTTCATATATAAATTCATTTTGGTTTTGTTACTCGTGATACACTTTTTTTTTTTTTTACTCATGATACATTTTTTTTTAGGTAGGCTTGGCAGGTAAGTCTCCTAATCTATCCAAGGGCACTGAGAGTGAACATCAAGTCTGAACCTTCAAATTAGATTAGTTTGAGTGTGGAGTTCATATTCCCCCTTAATTTGTTCTGGAATGTTTTCCAGTATTCCCAAGTATACTCTAATCTCAGCAAAACACAGACCTGATATCCAGCCCACGTTGTCACCTGTTTGCAACTGATTAGGACCCCCTTCTTCGAGTTCAGTAATTTGTTAAAATGGTTCACAAAACTCAGGGAAACGTTTACTCATGTTTACTAGATTATTTTAAAAGATAGTCCAAAGGGTGCAGATGAAGAGGTGCTTAGGATGGGGTCCGGGAGGGTCCTGGGCACACGAGGGTCCTGGATCCCCGGAGGGTCTCAGGGGAGGGTGCTTCACCCTCCCCGTGCGTGGGTGCATCAATCAACACACATGCCCTCTGAACCCTTTCTGTTAGCATTTTTATGAAGGCTTCATTCATAACGATCAGTTAAGGTATGATCGATCAAGCAGGCGTTGATCAAATCATTACACAGACATGATTGATCAAATCATTGGTGGAGGTTGGGATAGGACTGAAAGTTCCAGCCCTCTGATCACACTGTTGGTTCCCTAACATCCAGACCCCACCCTGAGGCTCTCCCTGAGCTTTATCCCCTCATTAAGATAACTTACTGGTTGAAAGGGACTTGTTTCAATAACAAAAGACACCCTTTTCAATCTCATCACTTAAACATTCCAAGGGGTTTAGGAGCTCTGTGCTTGGAACTTTGAAGGAAGACCAGAATACAGTATGTGTTTTCTTCTATCACAGTGATGTCGCTGCCACATTTGTACCTTGAAGGAGTTGGACTAAATCTATTTTAGTTGAGATTCAAAGGTCCAAGTCTTGCTTTCTGAGACTGGGAAATTTGAGGAGATTGTTTAATTTCAGTTACGTCTTTGCCTTTTAGTGCCTCAGTTCATGTAGAAAATGTTGCGTTTTCCTGTCCCTTTGCTTAGATCAGAGTCTATGATGGTAAAACAGTATATTGAGCCCTTGAAAAAGTCATTGAAGAGAATGCGTAACAATTAAACATACCTTCTTTACAATTGTCAGATTTAGTAGTAGTTCTGGTCACGGGTACTATGTGAAGTGTGCATTAGTTCTTAAGGTGCTGTCTCCTGTTTGTAGTTTTCTTTAAGCTGGACTCAAAATTCACTGCACACCTGAGTCATCCTATGGGTGAGTCCACCTGTATTTGACTTAAAGGGCCATGCGCCTTCTGCCCCCTCCGATCCTTCTTGGGGTAGTGAGGAGGGTGTGAGAAAGGAGATAATAGAGATTAAGGTATCCAAAGAAATGCTGTTAATATTGGGGCCAAATGAATGGACTTTCAGTGCATTTCTTGTACTGTGTAAACTCAGAACTGCTTTTTTTTTTTTTTTTTAACTTTTTATTTTTTTTTAATGTTTATTTTTGAGTGAGAGTGAGAGACAGAGAGTGAGCGGGGGAGGGTCAGAGAGAGAGGGAGACTCAGAATCCGAAGCAGGCTCCAGGCTCTGAGCTGTCAGCATGAATGGTGAGATCAGAGCTGAGCTGAAGTTTGATGCTCAACCGACCGAGCCATCCAGGCGCCCCTTTGAGTTTTTATTTAAATTACAGTTAATTAACATACACTGTAATATTCGTTTCAGGTGTAAAATACAGTGATTCAACACCTGTACATCGCCTGGTGCTCATCCTAAGTGCCCTCCTTAACCCCTGGCACCTATTTTTTTAATTAAAAATTTTTAATGTTTATTTTTGAGACAGGGAGAGGCAAAGTGTGAGCAGGGAAGGGGCAGAGAAAGAGGGAGACATAGAAACCGAAGCAGGCTCCAGGCTCCCAGCTGTCAGCACAGAGCCTGACTTGGGCCCAACTCATGAACAGTGAGATCATGACCTGAGCCAGAAATCGGATGCTTAACCTACTGAGCCACCTTGCCCCACCCCACCCCCAGCACCCATTTAACACACCCCCAGCCACCTTCCCTCTGGGGACCATTAGTTATCTATAGTTTGGAGTCTTTCTTGGTTTGTTTTCTCTTTTTTTTTTCCTTTGTTCGTTTGTTTTGTTCCTTAAATTCCACACTTGAGTGAAATCCTATGTTATTTTGCCTAGCACAGTCCTCTCTAGCCCCATCCCTATAGCTGCAAACAAAACTGTTAAATCATTGATCCTATCTGCTTCTCCTATCGATAAAAATCCCCGTGGCGTTTCAGGATTACTTGTGGGCTCCTGAATCTACTTGAAGTAACTCCTAGGAGAAAGGGATTTCATACAAAAATCTTTTCGAGGACTCCACGAGCAGTAGATTCCAGGTTGAGTTTCCTGGATCCCCCACCAGTCTCCGGAATCCCTCTGGCTCTGCAGATCCAGGACTGTGTGCAGTGCCTCCCTGGCAGGAAGCTGTAAGATCAGCTGATCGGGGAAACCTGCCGTCTGTGGCAGCCAACTGTTCCAGAAAGCAGATGTCCTTGTGCCTCTCCCTGGCCCACTCAGATGGCCGATGTGTGGTGCAGGGGTGTCTAGCCTTTGCGGGAGTTAGAATAATAATAGCTAACGTCAACCCTGTATTATTTCCTGCAGCTGCTTTAGCAAGTGACCACAAACTGGTTTAGAACAAGTTCTGGAGGCCAGGATCCCAGAATCTGGTGTTGGCAGGACCACGCCCCTCCAGGGGGCTCTGGGGACAGGGGAACCACTGCTGGCCCGTGGCCGACCCGGCCCCATCCCCTCCAGTTTCTGACCTCCTCTTTCAACTTGCCTTCTTTCCTGTGTATGGGGTCTTTCTGCGTCTCCTTCACGGACACTCAGGATGGCAGTTAAGGCCATCCCAGATCATCAGGTATCCTCTCATCTCAAGACCCTTAATTACATATGCAAAATACTTTTTTGAACTAAGGTAACATTCACAGGTTCTGGAGATTAAGACAGGGACACACCTTTTAGGGAGCCACTGTCAGCCTTACAAACCCTATGGGCAGTGTTCTCTGTCCATGAAAAGCATCGAATCTTTTAACCCTCGTAATAGCTGTATGAGGTAGATACGTGTCCACATTTTTACTTTATTTATTTTGATAGAGAAAGAGAGCATCCCAGCCAGGCTCTGCACTGCCAGAGCAGAGCCAGACGTGGGGCTTGAACTCATAAACTGTGAGATCATGACCTGAGCCAAAGTTGGATGCTGACCTGACTGAGCCACCCAGGTGCCCTGAGAACTGGTCTCTTAATTGTTGAATCCATCAACTCAGTAAAAGGCCTTCACTGGTAGGTGCCCTGCAGTTGAGTGTCCTGGGTTTTACACACATGAACAGTGGTCACCCAGAGGAAGCGATTAGGTCCATGTGGAAACGCTTTTCCTTCTTGTCCTTAGTGATGGCAGGGCTTCCCATTTTGAGTTAATTCTCTTGACTCCATATGAACTGAGTTCACACCCCTTGTAAGAAACACTTGTTCTATAGAATTCCATGGAATTGAGCTTTCTGCTCTTGTATACAGACCTTTCTGACTTCCCCAGTGTTCACTCACCTGATGTGGTTCTCCTTGTAGATTTCATAGTATCTGGTTTGTGTTTCTCAGCTTAACCATATATATTATCTCTCTGTTTATTATTTTGTATTATGGGTTTTTATTCCTGTTAATTTTAATTTTTTTATTATATTAATGTTTTTTATTTATTCTTGAGAGAGAGAGACACACACAGAATCCGAAGCAGGCTCCGGCCGGGCTCTGAAACATCAGCACAGAGCCCGGTGCGGGGCTCGAACTCATAAGCCATAAGATCATGACCTGAGCCGAAGTTGGACGCTCAACCGACTAAGCCACCCAGGGCCCCTTTTTATTTCTCCTCTTGAAGAAGCATACTCCTTGGTGAATTTCTGTGAAGTGAACATGTTCGTGTCCTGGCCGCACAGAGGAGAGTTGACACCCAACGCTCCAGGTGTCCCCTTTGATCCCCTTCCTGGTCCCAAACCTCCTCCCTCAGGAGAATCTACTATCCACCCATGCGTGACCACGAAATCACCTCTGCTGGCGTTAAGACTTTGTTTGACGGTAGCAGGCAGTATGTAATTTTCTGTGGCCAGCCGCCTCCGTGCTCTGTTGTGAGGATGTACCATGAATGTACCATGTGAGGATGTACCATGTGGTGAGGATGTACCCTTGCTGGATGTACCATGAATTCCTTTTCGTTGCTCTGGTACCCACTCAGTGGCTCTACCACGGCTTATTCTTCTTGCTACAGATGAATATTTTATTATTTCCACATTTGGGGTATTACCATTACGATATTCTTTTATGTGTCTTTTCGTGTCCTTGATACATGTATTTCTGTCATGTGTAAGTTCCCATTTCTCTTATACCTAAACTTAGGAATGGAGTTAATTGAGTCTTAAGGTATGTATTATTTAATAGTTGTTTTCCCTTGATTTATTTTAAAAAATATGAAACCTACAGAAATAGCAAGAATACTAAAATGAGTATCATACACATCTGTCTAGATTCAGCAGTTGTTTGTTTTGGGGAACGTTAGGGTTTGAATGAGGTGGTGTTTGTTGGCCAGAGTTCTCTTTTGCCTTTTCAATTAACAGAAGTGATCTCTGGGGTGATACTTTGAAATTAAATATCTAGTGCCCCAGTACACTTATATACAGACATATGTTCACACATCCACATGTGTACTCGGGCATGCACACACGGATATGTAAGTCATTTAGTGTATTTTTTAAAACATAATTTGTCAGGGCGCCTGGGTGGCTCAGTCGGTTGAGCGTCCAACTTCGGCTCAGGTCATGATCTCACAGTTGACGAGTTCGAGCCCGGCATCGGGCTCTGTGCTGACAGCTCAGAGCCTGGAGCCTGCTTCTGATTCAGTGTCTCCCTCTCTCTCTGCCTCTCCCCTGCTCATGCTCTGTGTCTCTCTGTCTCAAAAATAAAGATAAACATTAAAAAATATTTTTTTAATAAAAAAATAAAAAATATAATTTGTCAAGTTGGCTAACATACAGTGTATACAGTGTATCTTTTTAAAATTGAGTTGAAATTCACATAACTTAAAAAATAACCACTTTAGAATGAAGTATTCATGGGGCACCTGGGTGACTCATTCAGTTGAGTGTCTGATTCCTGATTTCAGCTCAGGTCACAGGATTGAGCCCTGCATTGGGCTCCACACTGAGCATGGTGCCTGCTTGGGATCCTCTCTCCCCTGCTTGTGCGCATGCGTGCGCTCTCTCTCTCTCTTTAAAATAAAAAATAAGTAAATAAGTAAAATAAAATTGAAAATTTGAAAATAAAAAATAAAATGAACAATTCAGTGTATTCATAATGTTGTACAGTCACCATCCTATCTCTACCAACTTTCAAATCACTTTCATCTGCTCCCCAATCTCTCTCTCTCCCCAGCCCCTGGCCGCCTCTAATGTCTGTTCTGTCTTTTTGGATTTACCTCTTTTGAGCATTCTATATTAATGGAATCACACAATATGTGACCTTTTGTGTCTGGCTTCTCTCAACTTCGCATTATGTTTTCAAGGTTCATCCATGTTGTAGCAGGTATCAGAACCTCATTCTTTTTTATGGCCAAATAATACTCCGTTGTATATATGTAATATTTTGTGTATGCATTCATCCTTTAATGGACATTGGGCTCTTTCTTCTTCTTTCTAACTATTGTGAGTGACCCAGTATTTTTCTACCCTGTGGTTTTAGCATCCATGGCTGATTCTTGCCTGAACCCATTATTACCGTGATGATTATAAAGTGAAGATTCTGCATTTGTATTTTTGTCCTTCCTACTACGTTGATTAGTTGGGAGTTCTCCTGTGAACAAGTCTGTTAAGACTGTGTTTGTGTGTGTGTGTGTGTGTGTATGTAGTAATATCAGAATGGACTTGGGGATTCTTTCTTATTCAGTGTATAATCCATTTTTTTTTCTTCAAGTATTTATTTTGAGAGAGAGGGAGGGAGAGAATCTCAAGCAGGCTCCACCCTGTTCACACAGACCCCTGTGTAGGGCTCGATCTCACAAACTGAGATCATGAACTGAGCCTAGATCAAGAGTCTGTTGTTTGACTGAGCTACCCAGGTGCACTGTAATCCATTCGTATTCATTTTTATGTTCAAATTGTACCAGAACTGCCTAGTGGGAATTCCTCAAGCTGGCTCCCATTCTTTCTCACTTGACCCCCTTGGTGTTAGAGTCAGTGGCTTATAAAAGGTGTCCATTTATGTTCAAACGCCAGTTCAAGAATTGTTCATGGCCAGGGTGTGTGGCAAAGTCACTCGTGTTTATGGATAATAGATTTGTGACATACATCAGTGGTGAACATGTCAGGGGCACACCATGTAATAAAATCTGATTTGCTGCCTTAAAAGGAGTATTGAGTGGCGGGGGTGGGGGGTGGGGGGTGGGGGCAGGGAACCTGGGTGGCTTAGTTGGTGCTGACAGCACAGAGCCTGCTTGGGATTCTCTCCCTCTCTCTCTCTCCCTCTCTCTCTCTCCCGCTCCCTCCCTCCCTCCCTCTCTCTGCCCCTCCCCCATTCATGCACTTTCTCTCTCAAAATAAATAAAACTTAAAAAAAAAAAAGTATTGAGCATGAACGTTATTTAAATGAAGAGATTTAGCTGAATATTGAATATGTGTGTGTATTTATTTGTATTTTAGGCTTTCTTTCCCTGACCTGATAGTATCAGGACGTGATCAATTTCTGTGTGCTTAACTGTTTATTTACTTGTGGGGTTTGTTTTGTTTTGTTTTGTTTTTGAGAGAGAGAGACCACAAGCAGGGAGGGGCAGAGAGAAAGAGAGAGAGAGAGAGAGAGAGAGAGAGAGAGAATCTGAAGCAGGCTCCAGGTTCTGAGCTGTCAGCACTAAACCCAAACGGGGCTTGAACCCACAAGCCACGAGATAGTGACCTGAGCTGAAGTCAGAAGCTTAACCGACTGAGCCACCCAGGCGCCCCTTCTGTGTTTTTAGTTGGAGCTGATCTGCTTCTTTGTAATTGCTGGTTTCTTTTTGTGCAGCTAAGATCTTTTTCTTTTTCTTTTTTTTTTTTTTTAACGTTTATTTATTTTTGAGACAGAGAGAGACAGAGCACGAACAGGGGAGGGTCAGAGAGAGAGGGAGACACAGAATCAGAAACAGGCTTCAGGCTCTGAGCAGTCAGCACAGAGCCCGACGCGGGTCTCGAACTCACATACCGCGAGATCGTGACCTGAGCCAAAGTCGGACGCTCAACCGACTGAGCTACCCAGGCGCCCCAAAATCTTTTTCTTTAGGTAGATTTTTCTTTCATGAAATTCTGCAAAAGAACAGGTGGCATATTTTTACATTTAAAATTCAGAGTTTAATTTTTATCTGTTTTAAAAACTGTGTGTAGGGGCGCCTGGGTGGCTCAGTCGGTTGAGTGTCTGACTTTGGCTCAGCTTATGATCTCGCGGTATGTGAGTTCGAGCCCCACGTCGGGCTCTGTGCTGACAGCTCGGAGCCTGGAGCCTGCTTTGGATTCTGTGTCTCCTCCTCTGTCTGCCCCTCCCATCCTCATGCTCTGTCTTGATAATAAACGTTAAAAAAACCCAAAACAACCTTTTTGTGTGTTTTAAGGGAAAATTAATGTGTGATAGTTATGTAATTATTCAGATAAGCTTATGTTTTCAGGGCAATGCTACTGTTGAATTTTCTTGTTCTGTAGAATTGGATTTACTGTTTCAAGTTCTTAGAGGAATTTTTTAAAATCATGATAATGCCTTTAAAATATCCTGAGTGGTAAAAATAAAGGATACCTCTTAATCTTTCCTTTTCTTTCTATCTGTAATTGTAGCGAATGGCAGACAGATTCTAGCTTGTGGTGGTAACTAAGAATCTCCAGGAATCTGTTGTCTTATAGTATTTATAACTAACGGGGAATTTTCCTTGATACCTATATCATTTGTTTACATCAAATATAATCGTATATGTAATTTAAAAACGTCCTCTGTATTCCTGAAAGCAGTTACAGTGAATTAATCTCTTCGATTTGTCACTGGAAGAATAAATAGATGATACAACTGCTAACTGTATTACTACGGCACTTCAGAAAAGTCTTCCACACAGACCGCAGCGTCCTGTGGCCTTGCTTTAGGCTGGTGGCTCTCAACCGGCAGGAGGGTGCCACCTGTGATCTCGTGGGCAGAGGCCAGAGATGCCGCTGGCCATCCCGTGGTGCCCAGGAAACACCCCACACCCTCCCGCACACACGCAAAGAATTACCAGGCCCCACGTGTCCGTGGTGGTGTTACTGGGAAGTCGTGCATTGGGGGCGAACCTTACGGGGTTCTCAGAGGTAGCTTCTTCGTATTAACAAACATAAGTACTGACCATTGAGAGTGATTGCTTCCCCAAGAAGAAATACGGTTTTAATGATCAGGTTTGTTTATTTATTTTTTAATGTTTATTTTTGAGAGATACTGAGTGTGAATGCAGAAGGGGAGAGAGAGAGGGAGACACAGAATCAGAAGGCTGCAGACTCAGCTGTTAGCACAGAGCCTGATGCGGGGCTCGAACTCGCGAACTTCGAGATCTTGACCTGAGCCAAAGTCGGACGCTTAGCCGGTTGAGCCATCCAGGCGCCCCTTAACGATCAGGTTTACATTTGGGCCCAGAGATGAAACTACCAGCAGCTGAAAGGTGATGGATCAGCCTTGGCACCCTGAGAGTGGTGTGGGTCTGTGGTCCTCGGGATGCCCCTCGGGCCTTGTTCCATCCCGTGTTCCTGGGCAGGATCTGGATCTCTCCCCAGCTCCCGGCTGGGTGGGCATTCGGAGAACCTGACGTGCAGAAACGTCTGCGATTCGGCCACAGCGTGCGTACGGTTCTGGCTCACCTAATTTGTCTTCCGACCTCGGGCTTCAGACACTAGGCTCTGTTGTCTTCAAGGAGTTACATCCGTGCACCCTCCCTGCCCATAAGGCAGCTTCCATCTAAGTAAAAACTGTGGTTCGTGTTTTACAGTAAATGTGGTTTGAGCCTAGTCCCCAGACCCTCTCCTCCCTCCACACCCTCTGTTCTAGGTGAAGGCACAGCCTGTCACCCCTGGGCTTGGCACTTGCCTTCTTCTTGTGTGTGCAGAGTGAAGCTTAGGAGTAGGCTGCCTCCAGGGTGAGGGGGCTGCCGGGGCAGGCGCGTCCTAGTCCACGTTCTCCCTGTGTCCCCCACCCCCATGGTCACAAGCATATACAGTAACTTTCTTCGGGTGTCGGAAGAGCCTAAAGCCTTTCCCCCACCCGGGGTGGGTTGGGGGGTGGGAGGGTTGTGAGGACTGAATGAGGTTAAGTCCTCTGAAACCCCCGGCACCAGGGTCTAGAGTGCATGTGGCGGGTAGTACGGATTGCTTGTGTGGGTAGCCCTTTCTGTTGTAACCTTCCCTTCCCCGGACCCTGTTCATTTTCCACTTTCCTCCGTCTCCCTGCTTCCTGCCCACCTGTCAGAACAGAAGAGACTTGTATTCCGTGCTGCCGTCTCGGAGGTTGGAAATTGAATTTGATAATCTGCAGGGAGTTTATAGTGACTACGGTGTGGTTGTCATATTGTGCGAGAAGGCAGTGGCGTTCTTGGGTGGTTGGGTGTATGAGAACCCTACTCACAATTACTGAGATTAGTTTTAGGTTTCTGTGGTCTAGTTCTTGGCAACAAACTGTTTCTTTTTCTTCTTCTTCTGTATCACTTTGACTCAACGTCCCTGTGTGTTGGTTGGTTGATTGCTTCTAACTTTGCTGTGGTCTTGTGACCTGGAATATCAAACGCGCAGTGACATCCATGGTAAGGGTGACTAGGCTTGGAGCCGCCGGGCTGGGGTGGGGATAGGAGCTGAGAGGGTTGGGGTGCCCTGCCGGGACTCAGGAGGAGAACACGAAGACTTTGATGGCTCCTCAAGCTTTACGTGGTAAATGAGCTTTTTTTTTTTTTTTAAAACGTTTGTTTATTTTTGAGAGATAGAGACAGAGCACAAGCAGGGAAAAGGCAGAGAGAGAGGGAGACACAGAATCCGAAGCAGGCTCCAGGCTCTTAGCTGTCAGCACAGAGCCCGACGTGGGGCTCGAACCTTCCCCTCTTGAGATCATGACCCAAACTGAAGTTGGATGCTGAACCGAATGAGCCACCCAGGTGCCCCTGGACTAAGGTTTTTTACATGGACCTAGTTTTGAGCTAAATGAGCTAATGTACATTTTGGGGCAGTTGAAAGGATTAACGGAGGGTCTCTCAGGTCATACAGGGTATGCTGTGATTTCCTTTCCCCACATCGGTCACTTTGCTCGACCGCTTTCTCGGTAAGAAGGCCTGTCGTGCCATGTGCTGGCTCTTAACTCTCTTCTCTCAATTTCAGGCAAAGTCGTGTGTCTGTCACGTCTGTGGTGTCCACCTGAACAGGCTCCACTCCTGCCTGCACTGTGTCTTCTTTGGCTGTTTCACAAAGAAACATATTCACGAGCATGCGAAGTCCAAGCGGCACAACCTGGGTAAGGCGCCTTCTGAATAGCGTCCCTGGTGTGGGGACGGCCACTACCCGGCCTGCTGTTCCCTGAGTCGTGGCTCCCAGCTCATCCGGGGCCCTGTCTGAAGTCCTCGTGCAACTCCAGGGGCGAGTGGATGAACAGATGAACTCAACAGGCTTATGCACCCAGCTGGCCTTGGGGCTCTCAAGTGGATGTTAATATCTGTGCCATCAGCACAGAGCCCGGTGTGGGGCTCGAACCCACCAGCCGTGAGATGGTGACCTGAGCTGAGATCAGGAGTCAGACTCTTAACCGACTGAGCCAAACAGGAACCCTGCAATGTTAGTTATTAACGCCAGCGTGGAGTTGAGTGATTTTTATTGCTTCCTATGATGGATTTTCATGGTTCTCAATAATACAGAGTCACGAAAAGGCTGACGGCACCGTGGCATCAAGATCAATTGTTTCGTGTAGTTGCAGGTTCAAGCTGTTGCACAGTCTGGAAATTACACGAAGCGGCGTTTTGCTCTTGGCTTTCTTTTCTGACCGTGTTCGTTAAGTGTCTCTCTCCTTTAGTATGTGTGATGTTTTCTCTTGAGTGATGGGGAGGCTCTTCGGCTGGCCTTAAGAAAGTCACTTTCACGAGGTCCAGGCCAAAGAGCTATTACTTCACGGCGGCTCGGCAATGCCAGTTAAAGGTATTTTTAGGCCTTTTTAGATAGTAGAAATGGAACGTAAGGACTCAGTCCTCTCTGCTGGACTTATTTGTAAGTAACAACTTAGAGTGAGCCTGAGTGAAAAGGGTGCTTGGAGCTAGGGGTTCAGGTTGTGACATTGAGCTCGTTGGCCTTTTTGGAAGGAGAACTAATGGACCTAATAGTGCTGTCATGAGCTCTGTCCACAGAGGAACAAGGTAGTTCGTGATCTCTTCTTACATTGAGTAACCAGAGGCAAAAGACACTGGTCAGGACCGTGTGGATGTGATCAAACTCTGTAGTACTCACTTACTGTAGATCTTTGCTTTTACCGGTACACATGAGGAGTATGCTGCCGTATCTGTTCTCCGACCAGCCCCGTTTAGGCGGCTCTGCTGTTATGCCCGGGCTGTGATTCCATGTGGTTAGAGGGTTATGGAGAATTGGAAGTATATTTGCACTTGAAAAAGCTATCTGAAGAGTTACATTGTTACGCAGGATCGTCTACAAAAATCACTTCAGAAATGCGTTCATTTTTAACCTGATTGATACACTCGTTCTCTACTTCTGCTGGAATGAGTAAGTTTTAGAAGGCTTGCTTTCAGAAACAAAACCTTGAAATCGGAGAGAGATCCAGTTCTGTGCTGCGTTTGAGCCCGTGAACGTATTGGAGATTGCACGTGTATGTGTTTAACCAAAAGCTAGAATTAGTTTCTGTGTCCAGGTGGACAGGAGGGTGGCGGGCACAGGAGAGCGAGGCCGAAGCGGCAAAGTGCTGGAGGAGAAGAACGGGGATGGGCAGCCCCGGTCCTGCCTGGCGGTTTGGTCTCCGTTTCCCCCACTTAGGAGGTCACCTGCCCGTCCTCCGCCCCGTGCGTCCCAACTGCTGCTCCCGCCCGTCATCTCCAGAGCAACTTCTAGGCTGGCGATACTCTGGTCGTCCTTTCATACAGAGTATTTCGCAGGATATTCAAGGGCAAAGTGATTGAGCAGTGGTATGGGGAGTGAGGGGCCTCGACTTCCTGGTGGTCCACTCGTTCTGCCTCCCAGGGGATATGTGGTAGTACGATGTTGAGACCTGAAGTTCTCATCAGGCATCCAGGTTTTCGTTGGAGTAGCACGGAGGCCTAAACTGAGTCTTGTCTGAATATTGTGGACGATGCACTTAAAAACAGAGTATTGGTAGAGTAAGGCCATTGTCGGAGGTCTTGTGGAGGGACGGGCGAGTGTGGCATGGGACGAGGAGGGTCTGACAGCAGTCTGAGGTCCTGCCCTATCAAGTCGCCTTAATGCAGTGTGATAAATACACACTTCAGGGAAGAGAACTTCCCCTCTTTCGGGGTAGTCACTCAGCTTTGCTGGTATGCTTCCACCTGTCCGGGTTGGTGTCCCAAACTGGGTGTTGGAATATTCCAGCCAGCTGTGGGGCGGGTACAGCAGAGTCAGGTGACAGACTCGGAGCTGCTTTGTGTTCGTACCTTCTAATTTCATGCAGGTCTAGTTTTGTGCTGAGTCCAAGGGTACTTAGATTTGGTCTGTATGAGCCACAGAGGTGCAAAAGTAATGCCTTTAGCTTTGTTCTGTGTGTGCGTGTGTCTTTCAAGAGTTAGAGCATGTGTTGGTGGGTGTGGGATATCAGTTCGCTTCTGAATCGCCGGTGTTTTTCCTCCATTCTCGAGGTTACCCTGCGACCAAACAGAAAAGGACCTTGCATGGTGCATGCACGGTGCTTCTGTGAGCTGTTGGCTTTGGGAATTCCCAAGGAAGCCAGTGTACCCTCATCTTGACTATGAAATAATTTTCCGGGGGAGCTACCTTGATGGGAGGTGTTGCTTTGGGCTTTTAAATTTTATGTTGAGGTGAAACTCACATGATGTACAATGAAGCATTTGAAAGCATACAATCCAGCGGCTTTTCGTCACTCACCAGTTGTGCAACCACCACCCCTCCCTCTACTCTCCAACCTCGTCGTCATCTCACAAGAATACCCCACCTCCAGGAACTAATTCTTTCCTCCCTCCAACGCCTGGCACTCGCTAATCTGCTTTTTGTCTCTCTGGATTTGCCCATTCTGAATATTTCATAACAGGAATTAAACAGTATATGACCCTTTGTGTCCAGCTTCTCTCTCTTAGCACGTTTCCAGGGCTGATCCACGCCGTAGCATGTGTCAGTAGCCCGTGCGCTGTACGTTTGAGAAACACTCCATTGTGTGGACCTTCCATATTTTGCTTATGTTTGTATCCATTAATGGATATTTGGGTTGTTTCCACCTTTGGGCCCTTATGATAAGGCTGTGATAAACATCCATGTGTAAGTTTCTATGTGGACATACGTTTACATTTTTTTAAGAGGTATACCTAGAGCGGATTCGCCAGAGCGAATTAGCGGTGTCACAGGATATTTCCGTGTTGACTTTTTTGTGGAGCCACCAAACTTGCCCACAGTGGCTGCACCATTTTACGTTCCTGCCGGCAGTGCCTGAGTGTTGCTGTTTCTGCACATGCTCACCGACACTTCTTTTCTTTCTTTTTTTAATAACTCTGGCCACCATGATGGGTGTGAAGTGGTGTCTAATTGTGGCTTTGATTTGCATTTTCCTAATGACCAGTGATGGTAAATATTTTTTCATGTGCTTCTTGGTCCTTCGTATATCTTCTTTGGAGAACTGTCTATTCAAGTCACTTGTTCATGTTTTTAATTGGGTTGAGCTGTTTGTCTCTTTGTTGTACTTTCTGAGATGTGTGTGTGTGTGTGTATGTATATATATATTTTTTGGAAATACACACACACACACACACACACACACACACATACACACACACACCTTGGAGATATATGTATATATCTTCTGGATAGCGAATCCTTAGCAGAGATGTGATTTGCAGATATTTTCTCCCTATTCTGTGGGTTGTCTTTTCACTTTTTTTTTTTTTTTTTTTTTTCAACGTTTTTTATTTATTTTTTTTGGGACAGAGAGAGACAGAGCATGAACGGGGGAGGGGCAGAGAGAGAGGGAGACACAGAATCGGAAACAGGCTCCAGGCTCCGAGCCATCAGCCCAGAGCCTGACGCGGGGCTCGAACTCACGGACCGCGAGATCGTGACCTGGCTGAAGTCGGACGCTTAACCGACTGCGCCACCCAGGCGCCCCTCACTTTCTTAATATCCGTTGGTGTAGAAAGTCTAGTTTTGATGAAGTCCAACTTACCTATTTTTTTCTTTAGTTGCTTGTGTATTTGTTGTCAAACCTAAGAGTCCATTGCCAAATCTGAGGTCATGAAGACTTAGCCTCTATGTTTTCTTCTACTAGTTTTATGCTTGTAGCATTTTATTGAGGTTGCTGATGCATTCGGAGTTCATTTTTGTATATGATGTAAGGGTTGAGCTTCATTCTTTTGTTTTTGGATTTCTGGTCATCCTACCACCATTTGTTGAAAAGGTTGTTCTTCCCCCACGGAGTGGTCTTGGCACCCCAGCTGACCTCATTCATTTTACACAGTGAGTGAAGGGTGTGGAAAGGGTGTGGAAGGGTGCCTTGAAGAAGACCTTGTCTAGGACGAGTTGAACACACGTTGAAATGTTTAAATGCCTTCCCCAGGCTGGTAGTTGAGCTGTTGGTTGCATGCTTGGCACTTTATTTGTTTATTTATGTTTATTTATTTATTTTGAGACTGAGAGAGCACGTGGGGGAGAGAAAGGGGGAGAGAATCCCAAGCAGACTCTATGCTGTCTGTGCACAGCCTGACATGGGGTCGATCTCACGAAGTATGAGATCATGACCTGAGCTGAAATCAAGAGGCGGAATCTCAACTGACTGAGCCACCCAGGCACCCCTGGCATATTTTGTATGGAATGTCTCTGCTTTCCTGAAAATTTCTGTACCACCTCATTGTAGTCTGTCTCTGGCTTTGGTATCTCCACACCAGGAACTTTTCCCATTCAAGGAATACGAAGTGCCGAGGAGGAACCGAGCTGTCTGCAAAGCTTTGATGGGGACTTTCAAAGAATTTGTAGGAATTTTGTCAGTTTGCGGGGAGGGGCGAGGGTAGATTGTGATTCTTAAACTGAGCCTTCGTACATCTGCTACAGAGGACTTCAGAGATCCACCAGAGTATTACCGATCTGTGTCATAGTAACTTAAGGCACGGAATGTGATCAGAGCTGTGATTTATGAAGACACTACCGTATACTAGGTGTACTGTGACGTTATAAAATTATCACACAAACCTATGAGGTGTTAGTGCTGTTACTATCACCATTATACCAAAGAGGAAACTGAGGCTCAGAGAAGTGGAGTAATTTATCAGAGGTCCATAAAGGTACATGGCAGAGCTAGGATTAATACCAGTTTCTGTAAATCTGTAAAGCCTCAATGCTGCATTGCCTCTCAAACATCTTGGTGAATCTCAGCCAAAAACATTCTTTTTAACTGTTGAGTGGAGATAGTACCTTTCTTCCAGGTGCTTAAAGGACTTTATCTTACTTTCTAATGTAGTAACTAAGGGCCGGGTTCTATAGATGAGGTGGTTGAGAAAATGCGTGAGAGCAGCAGTCAGCTCTATGGGTCAGGAAGTCAAGATTCTCTGGTTAGAGCATATTTTACAGCTGTCCTTGAAGTGAGAGTAGGCCGGTAGCTGTTGTGTTCCTTTTTGTAATCCTGTAGGAATTCTAGATATAGTAAAACATATAGATATATGTGTCAGGTGGCCAAGAATCCTTAGTAGCTGATCGTACTCCACGAAATTTCTCCCTTGTTTTAAATCCCACTCTTTCGGGGTGCCTGGGTGGCTCAGTTGGTTGAGCGCCTGGCTTCAGCTCAGGTCATGATCTCACAGTTTGTGAGTTCAGGCCCCATGTTGGGCTCTGTGCTGACAGCTCAGAGCCTGGAGCCTGCTTCTCATTCTGTCTCCTTTTCTCTCTGCCCCTCCCCACAGGCACTCTGTCTCTCTCACTCTCTCAAATATAAATAAACATTACAAGATAAATAAATAAAATTCCCCTGTGTTTAAAAATAAAAAAACCCCACTCTTTCAGAGAAAAGACAGAAGGTCCTGATACTTTAGAGTTAGGTTCTTTGTGAGATGTGGACGCTGACCCCTCTCTTGGGTTCCTCAGCCCTTCATAGGAGCTTCCGGGGGAAAATACACCTGCTTAGTATACACCCCACATGCTTGGGATAGAGGTCTGAATGGGAGGGACCAATCATTTTGCAACAGGTGGGTTCTATGATTCGAGAGTAGGGAAATGGTATAAACAGTGAAATGTCTAAAACACTTAGGGGTTTCATTTGTGACCTTAAGCATTACCTGTACATTTGTAATTAAATCTGATCTCTTCCCTCCATTCTCTTTGCAGCCATAGATCTCATGTATGGAGGGATCTACTGCTTTTTGTGTCAGGACTACATATACGACAAAGACATGGAAATCATCGCCAAAGAGGAACAGCGGAAGGCTTGGAAAATGCAAGGTTTGGTTTGGCCTAGATTTGTGTGCCTGATTTGTCTCTTAGTCCTGCATCCCCTCGTGTGTCTGAAGGGCAGAACTTCCCAAGAGAAAGACCAACATCTAGGGAGAAAGTGAGCGTTAGAGAGCTAGGATCGCAGCTAGGTTTTTGCAGGTTGGGTTCTGATTTGCTCACTCCCTCCTGTAGGCGAGAGGCAGGTCAGGTGACTGGCCAGACGACTGGCCAGACAGGTGCGTGGGGAGGGAGCTGAACCTTCCAAGCTTCTCATCAAGGCTCGGTCTTTCTGGCAACCAGCCCGCCTCCAGGAACCCACCGAGAGTCACCTCATTAGAACAGAAGCTGCTCCCAATGCTTACGCTCTTATCACTTAGGAGGTTACAAGAGTTTGGGGAGCTCTGTGCCAGCAACCCGGGGCAGAGACCAGTATGTTTTCTGCTCTCACAGTGGCTATGGTACCAGCGTGGGGTTCTCCGTTGCTGTCGCTTCCCTGGCCTCACACGGGCTCTCTTCAAGGGGTGCTGTCGGGGATGGACACAGACATTATGCAGCGGTTTTCTTTATTGTTCACTGATGTATTTTTTGGTTCCTTGATTTGTTTTTCTTTCTTTAGGCAGATGCTCACAGGTTTCAATGGTAGTAGGTGTAGTTTACCCCGTGTGGCTGGTGAGCATTTCTCAACTGGTGACGGTTCTCATCACTGCTCACAAGGAGAACATCTCTGTTTTACAGTTTTTGGCCTTAATTGCTACGCCTTTTTTTTTTTTTTTTTTTTTTTTTGAGAGAGAGCAAGCATGAGTGTGAGTGGGGTAGGGGCAGAGGGAGAGAGAGAGAGAGAGAGAGAGAGAGAGAGAGCATCCTAAGCAGGCTCCCTACTGTCAGCGCAGAGCCCGATGTGGGGCTCGGTCTCACAAACCCGGAGGTCATGACCTGATCTGAAGTCAAGAGTCAGACGCTTGACTGACGGAGACAACCAGGCGTCCCCAATTGCTCTGCTTTTAAAACAACCCCATTTTTTGAGAGCAGAAGAATAGAAACAGGTGCTCTCAGTGATCAGGATTGTTTCTGAAGAACAGTCTCTTTACCAACTTCCTACTCTTTTCCCTCTCAGAAATTTAGTAACGTTGCCACTAAGTCCGAATATATCGTTTCTTTGGCAAGGACATTTAACGCACAGGAGCTCAGAAATGCATGTCCCAGAATAAAATCGACCTCTTCTACATAGTCATTCTACAATTCCGTCCGCCGATGAGATATTCTATCTTTTAAAGTTTATTAAATTTTGCAGAAATTTTAGGTTGCAAGGAACAAGTACCTTTGAGTGAATCAGTATTTGCATGAAGTGTGACACTTAGTGGAATCTACGCCATTGTCCTTGGCTGTTCGACATGTATTTTCAAACGGCGAGTGCATTTTCTCCCTGTCAGCTCACTCGTTCACGGGAGAGCCTTCATCTAAGTGCCAAGTGCAGCACTGCCCCCCCCCCCCCCCCCCCCCCCCAGGGCTGATGCTACAGGCTCTCTATTCAAGGATTAAAGGCTTTGAAAAAACATCCGTCTTGGCATTAGCGTGACTGTGGCATTAACTGGAGGTATTGCTTTCTTTCTCACGGAAAACCACTTATTCACACATTTTCTAAAAGAAACTCCTTTCAAGTGTTCTTTTTAGCCCATTGCAATATAATATGGTTCTAGAAAGACCTCGTGTTATGGGATGCCCCACTTTGAAATACAACCCGATTAAGTATTCTATCACCATCACTTTTATTTATAAACACACTTGATGAAATTTGAGCTCATGGCGCCTGGAACTGTCTTCCATCCGCTTAGGCGTTGGGGAGAAGTTTTCAACTTGGGAACCAACCAAACGGGAGCTTGAACTGCTGAAACACAACCCGAAAAGGCGAAAGATCACCTCTAACTGCACCATAGGTAGGTGGGCGAGTGTTTGGAGCGGCCGGTCGTCTGTCCTCGCTGCCAGTGAGGCTTGCTTCTCTGGGTTTAACAATAGATGTAAACAGGTGGGCCTCATAGTACAGCTCTCTGTAAACCTGTGTATAACTCATTCCATCAATTGCCCTCCACCCCCAACTACTTCTGGAGCATCTGTCCTCTGTGGGGGGCTGCAGTAGGCTAACGTGCCTAATGGTGATGGGCGGAAATGGTCCCTGCCCCGTGGCCCTGATGGTCTCTCCTGGGAAAAGATTCAAGTTTATTCTGACCAAATGGAGGCTGTACATAATCTTCAGTGAGAGAGAAAAGGATGTGTGTGAGATGGTTCTCTGGGGTAAGACTTCAAGAATACATTTTAGAAACTTTTTAATAGGCTCCTTTCTGACCTGTTCCATCGTTCTAGAATATTTGTGAGCAGTTCTATCAAAATATAACAGCTGAAGTGAGGGGTAGGGTGATAGTGAACATTCCTCAGGACAGTTCCCATAAAAGTGGCATAAAAATTGGAAAATACTGCATTTCTTTTTGCCTCTTGAATGAATGCATGAAAGGCAACGAGCGTGTACATGTAAAGGGAGGCACAGCAGTGCCATCGGGGTTCAGTGGGACGTGTAGTTCAGTGCCTGTCAGCCCTGCTGTCCTGTCTGCCTCCTGCCCAGGTCTGCGGGGGCTGATCAACCTTGGAAACACGTGCTTCATGAACTGCATCGTCCAGGCTCTCACCCACACGCCGCTCCTGCGGGACTTCTTCCTCTCCGACAGGCACCGGTGTGAAATGCAGAGCCCCAGCTCGTGTCTGGTGTGTGAGATGTCCTCACTTTTTCAGGAGGTGAGCGCGGTTGACTCTGGCAGCGTCACGTTTCTGTCACCACTTGTGTTCTCCCTTTAAAAAAAAAAATAATAAGGCTGACGGAATAAAGGGAAGCAGATTTCTGAAACCTCACACAGCGAGTGTTTAACATATGCACTTGCTATGGAACATCGCCCCTTTCCAAAGGGAACTGTTAGGTGGGGACCGGAGGCATCACTTCGAGGCACACTGCTGGCTGGGAGGATGCGAAAGAGCCCTTGGAGAGGGGCATAGCCGGTGGAAGACATTTGCCTGTAAATACTGTGGCATCTCACGCTTCCCTCCTCTGGGGGACGGGTCTGCCGTCCCGATTCACAGCAGCGCACGTGGACGCACACACCGCTTCCCTCCTTTGTTCTCGAGGAGAGTGGACCTTCTGTTCCCTTGCCAGACCTGAGTGTGCTTCACCAGAACGTCTCTGTCGTCGGGTTCTGTCCTGTTTGGATCCTAGGCTGCTCCCAGGTCGTGCCTGTCCTTGTCTCCCTGACCGTCGCTTAGAGCGTGACAGGGCTCAGGCCTGGGCTCAGGTATCCTTGAGCTGGATCCTGTGCGCCTAGTGGCCAAAAAGCGTGCCTGGGCTGAAGTTGCTCGGCCGCCCCATTGGTTGTCGACAGGACCCGGATGTACTTCGGGGTCCGGCAGAGGAGCCTCGTCTGTTTCTGTCGGTACCTTTGCTGCAGCATTTCACTCCCACTCAGCAGCTGCCCGCCTGGTTTGCATACCGGGCGCTCCTAATTCATCATTTTGGCTTATCTGTAGAAAACGGAAGGGAGAGGACAGATTCAAAAAGTCCAGTGAGTCCAGAGAAAAATGCAGTTTGCAAAATAAACAGAGTGGGGGAGTAAACTGGAATCATTTTTTGTCAGAGTAGCCGTAAGAAGTTCTAGGCAGTTGATTATTTTTTTTATTGTGTGTGCTTTGTGTTCAGAGGATGATATTTATTCCTGACAGGTTTTTTTTTTTCCCCCCATTTCCTTCTTTGTGTGTGTGTGTCTGAGCAGTTTTACTCTGGGCACCGGTCCCCCCACATCCCGTACAAGCTGCTGCACCTGGTGTGGACTCACGCCCGGCACCTGGCGGGGTACGAGCAGCAGGACGCCCACGAATTCCTCATCGCGGCGCTGGACGTCCTGCACCGGCACTGCAAAGGTGGGGGGCCTGCTACAGCTCCCTGGTGACCTGGTGGGGTTTTCATCTCCCGTAAGAAACACGCCGTTAATACCTCAAAGAGGTTCTTCACAGTTTGTTTTTAAGGGCGGAGGAAACGTTCTGGGTGCTGTCTTCTGACCTTGCTGGGGTGGAAGAGCGTGGCAGCGGGCCTGTAAAAATGCTTCAGACGCCATCAAAACCGGCTCCCTGCCGTCACGGGTCTCCAGAAGGACTGGTCATTGCTCTGACATAGCCAGACAGCTGAGAACACAAACCAGACCTTCACACTTGGCAGTTTCCCTGACCCTGAGTCACGTTCATTTCTGGGTCCAGCCAAGGGCTTTTTCAGATCTCTCTTAGGAGCTCCCTGGATCTTGGCTTCTGTCTCACAGCCCAGCCCCAGAGGGTCACAGCCTCCCCAGGGGTCTCAGATGCGTGTGGGTTTTGAGAGTTTCGGAAAGGGGACAGCGGACAGGAGATTAGGACCGAATAACACGCCGCTGAATAACAGCAAGCCCCTGGAGGGCTTGCTGGTGTTCCTCTTTGCTGGCTGCGGAGTGAGGTCAGGAGTTTCTGTTCCTGACGCGTTCCCACGCGGTGCTGATGCGGCCCGTTCAGGTAGCACGCCCCAGTGTAGCTGGAGTGTGCCGGGGTAACCTGTGGCCTCCAGGCTGGTACAGCCGGTGGTAGGGGATTCCTGACTGGCTCTTTTTCTCTTCCGTGGATTCTGTTAAAGAGCAGAGTCCACTTTTTCCAGGTCTTGTTGAACGGCCTCCTACGGCTCCTTCCCAGCCTCTCTCTGGTCACTGAGCTGCTCTCACAAATGCCCTGTGTTGTCTCACATTACAACTTAGAGGCAAGCCAAACCTGAAATAAGGCGGCTTGTTCCGATCAGCTGTCGTGGCTTTGGGTTCTGGCTTTTTTGTGTACTTAATTTGTTTTCTCCTGAAAGACACACACACGATCCTTTCAGTGCTTGCCTGGGAAGCCTAATAAACAGTGCTTCGTGGCTCGGGTAGGGTTTGGTTTCCCAGCACGAAGTACAACGTACACACAGGAAAGAGCCACTGTGTAAGATTATTAAATTATTATTCCAAGCATTTGAGGATAATCAGGAAACTTCTGTAACCAGCATTAGTCTATCCTGAAAATCAACTGCTTGACCATGCACTGGTGTTAAAACAACGTTCGTGTGATGAAAACACAATACAGTGATTGTGATCCCGTTCTCTGACATGATTCCATTTCACATGTGAAAAGAAATGTCCGGCTCTTCTCATCAGAAGCGCGGTCATCAGAATTCTCCTTAAGCCTTGCTAGGTCACAGCACACAGGAAGGCCCGTTAGCCAGGCCTGCCATGCCCTTGACTGTGTTCTTTTGTGTGGTTATGACCATCCGGCGTCTTTTGGCTTATTTTCCTCTGTGTCGTCTTGCTGTCAAAAGACCTATTGGGCATCCTTTATTCCTGTGTAATAATTTAACCTTTTTGATATGTAATATATATAGATAGGCACAAATAGTCTATCCCCATGGTCTAGTTGGATGAAAGTTCCACGGTATGTGTTTACAGTATTTCTTAATGTGTACCGTGCTCCACCACGTAAGCTTGGTACCCCTGTGTGTGCACACACATCGAAATAGAGAGGGTGGGAATAGTACTTACCTCGGTCCCACCGATCGGAAGGAGAGCAGAGCTGTTCTTGAGGTTCCGGAGAGCAGGAGCTGACGAGAAGAGCAGAGACTGGCAGGAGTGCTGCACAGGGACTTCCTGAAGTCAGGGCCCCGGGCAGCACTAGCGCAGGGAAGGGGGGGCTTCCCTGGGCTCGCCACAGGCACAGTCCACCGGGCCACGCCACCGCGAAACTCTTCGGTCATTCCATACGTGGAAAAGGGAATCCGTAACTCTCCCCAGCTATTGGGCGTTAGATACATTTTGGTGCCAAGGTAGAAGCCAAGCAGATCTTAGGGAGTGGAGACAAAGAAGAGAACTGAGAAGAAGCCAGCCGGGTTGTTTCCTCTTTTCCCGCCAAGTCTCCCTCTTTGAAGTATCTTCCTGTGCCCTTTCGAAAGCGTCGGCACTTCTGGCTTCCTCACGCCTCTGTAGGCAAATGGCCTTGCCCCTTGGGTCGTGGCTCCTGGAAACGCGCGGACTCTGGGGGCACAGCCGCAGATCACACAGCTGCGGTCTTTCCCCAGGTGATGACAACGGGAAGAAGGCCAACAACCCCAACCACTGCAACTGCATCATAGACCAGATCTTCACGGGCGGACTGCAGTCGGACGTCACCTGCCAAGTCTGCCAGTAAGTGCGAGGCGTCCCGCACTGCACCGAGGGTTCTTCCGGAACACGGAAAGCTGTCGGGGCCGTGCCGGCCAGACCGTGATGTGGGACCCCAGGGCCTGTCGGTGAGGCCGACTTTACTCTGGGTGCTGCTTGTTGAACATCGTGGCACATGTTTAGCCGCCGAAACTGCTGCGTTCTGCACAGTTTTTAAAAGTTTTACACTTAGAGGGGCGCCTGAGTGGTTCAGGTGGTTAAGCGTGACTCTTGGTTTCAGGTCAGGATCTCGTGGTTCATGAGTTGGAGCCCCACGTCGGCCTCCGCGAGGACAGCGTGGGGCTTGCTTGGGATTCTTTCTCCCCCCCACACCCACCCCGCCCCTTCTGGGTGTGCGTGCACGCATGCGTACTCTCTCTCTCAAACTTAACAAGTTTTACATTTAGAGCTAGAAGTTGGTGCCACCACAGTGCCTTTTGGTGATGTGCGGATAAATATAATGTTTGGTGGGGCGCGTGGGTGGCTCAGTCGGTTAAGCACCTGGCTTCGGCTCATGTCCTGATCTCACAGTTCATGAGTTCAGGTCCCGTGTCGGGCTCTCTGCTGTCAGCGCAGAGCCCGCTTCAGATCCTCCGTCCCCTCCCTTTCCCTTCCCTGCTCACACTCCTTCAAAAATAAACAAACGTTCAAAGAGAAAAAAAAAAGAACGTTTGGTCCTTATAGGGGAGCATCTGCAGCAGCAAGCAGTTGTGAACCAGATTCTGTTATTTTTTTTAGATTGATAATTTTGATTTGATACTTACTTTTTGTTTTTGTGGAACGTACAATTCTCGAAATTTATAGTTTTTTTAAGTTTTTATTTAAATTCTAGTTAGTTAACACGTATGGTAAAATAGGCTTCAGATGCAGAATCAGTGATTCATCACTTAACATATAGCGCCCCATGCTCATCCCAACAGTTGCCTCCTTAGTTAATACCCATCCCCCATCTAGCCCACCCCCCATCCCCACCCACCTCCCTCCGGTGCTCAGTTCTCTACAGTTAAGTCTCTTGTGGTTTCCTTCCCTCTCTCTTTTGTTTTCCCCCTTCCCCTGTGTTCATCTGTTTTGTTTCTCAGATTCTACATAGGGGTGAAATCATATGGTATTTGTCTTTCTCTGGCTGGCTTATTTCGCTTAGCGTCGGACTCTCTAGCTCCATCCATGTCATTACAGATGCCAAGAGTTCATTCTTTCTGATGGCTGGGTAATACGCCATGGTAGAAGCAGAGGTTCAGTGTAAGCAGCCAAGTCACCAGATGTGTTGAGATAAAATAGCTCCAGTACAGAAGATGCACATTAGCAGGTCGTCCAGAGCAGGGTCCCCAGGGACCAGCGGCCCTTCGTGCTGAAGCCCCCTTTGTTCTTGTGTCCCCCCCCCCCCCCCCCCTCTCTTCCCCTGTCCCTCCCACCCGGGGGGGAAAAAAAACCCCCCCCCCCCCGGGGGGGCTGGGGCGCACACGGCAGATTCTTGGCACACGTGCTCCAGAGCAGGTTGCTTTTTATTTTACGGTTTCTTTTTCCATTTTCTCCAGAGTAGCGTCCCTGATTCTTTACAGCTGGAGCCTCTGCTTGGCATGCAGAGCTTTTATTTCCAGGAGCTTCAAGAAGGCACTGACTGGCGAGGTTGCAGGAACCCTCCCTTTCGACCTCAGCTCATGCTCCTGGTTTTTTGTTTTTTTTTTTTTTTTTTTTTTCAGTTTTTTAAAAAACCTAGTCATGATCCCGTTAAAATTATTTCAGAACCTATGGGATTACCACTTGCACTTTGTATAGGATGGACTAGATACCAGAAGAGGGACAGTTTGCCTGTTACGAACACCGTTTTCTGTGACACAGCTTGTGTCATCGTGGGCCGTTGCTCTAAGCAGTGTTTAGACTCCCAGTTTTTCCTTCTTTTTTAAAAGTTTTATTTATTTTTAAGAGAGCGCAAGCAGGAGAGGGGCAGAGAGAGGAGACAGAGGATCTGAAGTGGGCTCTGCACTGACAGCAGAAGTGGGGCCCATGAGATCGTGACTTGGGCCAAAGTGGGACGCTCAACCAACTGAGCCACCCAGGTGCCCCTAGACTTACAGTTTTGAAGAACCTCCTCATCGGCTCTGTGTTGCTGAACTCCTTCAGCAGGAGGTTGTCTTGGATTAATATCCTGTTTATTTTATTTTATTTTTTTAGTGTTTATTTTTGAGAGCAAGAGAGAAAGGGTGCGAGCTGGGGAGGGGCAGTGACAGAGGGAGACAGAGGATCCCAAGCAGTCTCTGCGCTGACAGTAGAGAGCCCGATGCGGGGCTCGAACTCACAAACTATGAGATCGTTGACCTGAGCCGGAGTCCAACACTTAACCGACTGAGCCACCCAGGGGCCCCAATACCCTGCTTAAATATTTGTAGTAACATTCCAGTCTGTGAGTTTCCTTTCTGTGTCCTTTAAAATAAACCTCTTGGGGCGCCTGGGTGGCTCAGTCGGTTAAGCGTCCGACTTCAGCTCAGGTCACGATCTCGCGGTCCGTGAGTTCAAGCCCCGCGTCGGGCTCTGGGCCGATGGCTCAGAGCCTGGAGCCTGCTTCCGATCCTGTGTTTCCCTCTCTCTCTGCCCTTCCCCTGTTCATGCTCTGTCTCTGTCTGTCTCAAAAATAAATAAACATTAAAAAAATAAATAAATTAATTAAATAAAATAAACCTCTCCACTAGAGGGAACCGGCTTTGTTACATAGAGCATTAAATGCCGCTGCCCGGCTGTGGGGCTGTGCCTGGTCGGTGTTCTCTCCACGTCAGGTGTGCTTGATGTCTCCATTCCACGTAGGCCTGCGGTTTCCAGCTCCCAGGCACACATTCTGCGGTTCTCAGATGCTGCGGCCGCACATCCATCAATTCAGAGTCTCTGGATGTGGGGCCCAGAAGTTTTCTGTTTTTCACAAAAACCCCAAAATGATTGTGATGATCTCCTGGGTTTGGAAATGGTTGCCTTGGGAGCAACCTTTGCCTTAAGTGGTTTACGTGCTGTTCCTCTGTAGGGCCACCTTGGGGGCCCAGGACGTGGTGTGTGGGGGCACTCAGTGTGTTTTCTGACCTTGGATGCCCTTTGGATGAAAGGGCAGAGCTGTGAGAGGACGTCAAGGTGCCGTCTGCCAGGGGGTGCCCCTGAAGCTGCATGGCTGTCCCTTCTCAGCTCTGCGTTTATCTCCTCTTGCTTCTAGTGGAGTCTCCACCACCATCGACCCCTTCTGGGACATCAGTTTAGACCTGCCTGGCTCTTCCACCCCGTTCTGGCCCCTGAGCCCAGGCAGCGAGGGCAGCGTGGTGAATGGGGAAAGCCACGTAGCGGGAACCACTACGCTCACGGACTGCTTGCGAAGGTAAGAAAGCCGCCCGCGCTTCTGTAGAAGAAGAATGGTCTCTCCTTGCAGGCACTTGTCTCTCCGTGCCTTGAGGCTCTTTGGGGTGGTGGTTGGTCAGAGTAAAGTCCTGATAAGTTCAGGGCTACCCCAGGGCCCCAGTAGTATTTTTATTCACATGTCCTGTGTAGACAACACGGAAAGATGTGACAGCCTGCAGGTGGCTCCCGTGGTCTGTCACATGTTTGCATGATGACTAGAGATTTCTATTCAGCCAGCTTTGTTTGTAGCCTGTGTGTGGCACGGCTGCTTCCCCCCACTCCCCACCCCGCCCCGTGTCCGTTAACAGGGAGCCACAGAGCAGAAGTTGAAGTTCCCTCACCTTCTGGGACTAATGCTCTGCACCCGAGTCTGGCCCCCGCTGTGGCACATGGCCCTTCCTGGAGGCGATCAGCCTATTGTGGTGTTGTGTGTGTCCCTTTACCACACCACCGATTTCGACAAGTGCTGAGGTTTAGGGCAGGGTTGCTGTGAAACGTGTTAAGGTAGCCGGTGTCACCTGCAGTGTTGTGGAACGGAAGCCCTTCCCACGCTTTATTTTAATTGAGTTTAGTGTTCGACAACCTTTGTTGAATTAAAGGTTGCTGTAGATACGTTCTTGGGCGGAGGCGTTCCTTAAAAAGAGGGACAACCTTCTTGGCATTTATCTTGCCCTGTACGTCAGCAGGCTCACAGGCGCATGTGTAGAATTTTTCAGTGCATCGGCTTTGTCACACTGATAGGTCCAGATGTAAATGGGGCGTCAGACTTGTAATTTGGAAAACAAGCGAACGCTCAAAGCAAAAAACCCCACCATTTTCCAAGGGAGTCTTTACAACTCCGTTGAACTTAGTTGTGAATTTCAGTAAAACTGGAAGGTTGCCCACAGCGCAGAGGCAGGGAGGGAGCACTCGGCAAGCTGAGATGCACAGGGAGTGCCAGGTCGGGAGCAGGAGTGCCGCGGAGCCAGGTCCCTGCCCGAGTGGCCAAGAAGAGGCGGAGCACATCTGTCTCCAGTTTGTGTCACTTGCAAAGGGTCCCTTTTCCAGTTCCGCTGTGGGAGTAGATGACGAAGCCGGCGGGGGTGTTTGTGATTCTGTGGCTGCAGAGACCCTCCCTCCTGAGTCTTCAGCAAGTGCCGGCGCGGCTAGGAGGCGGTCACCCCTCTGTAGCTGCCCTGAGGGAGCGCTCACTGTGCGCCCTGAACCCTTTGCGGAGGAGGTGGACTCTCAGCGGGACCACGAAGGCCTTCCTGAGAACGGGCCTGTCGCTTTCCTAGGTTTCCATGTCCCCCTTTCTGTGGGCTCCGACTCTTTGTGTTGCTCTCAGTTCTGCTGCGTTTACGTGCTGTGTCTTCTCAGTGCAGAGGAGACGGCCTCATACCACCTCTGTGTGCCCCTGCGGCCCCTCCCGTGGCGATGGGCGTCTCGTAGACACGCGAGTGAGCGTGCGCCCGTGAGTGTGTGCGTGTCCGCGTATGCCAGGCCGGAGAGCTTGTGAGGCGGCAGACGGCAGAAATGGACTCCGGTGAGCTTAAGCGGGTAAAGGTACCAGGGAGTTCGCAGAATCCACAGGAAGGCTAAAGAAAAGCCTGCTCAGCAAGCGGGTGGTCTCCAGAAGAGGCTCGGCGACCAGCATCCGGAAGGTGCAGCCCGCTGCTGGGCCGGCTGCCCTCAGGTGCAGTTGAGATGCTGCTCCCTGACAGTACAAGTTCTTCCTGCACTTGCTTCTTTAGTATGATTTTTCCAGATACCGAGGCCTAATGACGGGCATCCGGCTGGTCAAGCCTAGGTCGTGTGCCCACCATGCAGGTGGGTGGGAAAAGCAACGACCTGGCTTTTGTGGTAAACCTCCATGAAGGGAGACAGCCCTGCCTCCCACCTAGGTTTGGAAATTCCCCGAACACGAGTGGAGGGTGAGCCGGATACATAATTGACAAGATCTGTGACCTGAGCTCTGTCATCCTTCCATTCTTTACTTACGGCTATGTGAATTTGAAGCCAAATCCTCTTCGTGTCTGGCACCGTGGGACTTGTTCAGTACATTTTCTTGGCGCTGAAGCAGGTTTGGTTGACATATTTCGTGTCAGAAAGTTCACATAGTTTGGCAGAGATGACAGGGATTTGGGTGGGGGTAGGCGTGTTTCAGCTTAGGGGCACTGCACATGGAAAGAAAAATGACAGATGATTAGGAACTTCCAGAAGAATTAAAAATGGGAAAACCTCAAAAGATGACTCTTGACTTACATGCACATGTTATTTTTTTGTAATTTTTTTGTTTTTTGTTTTTTGGTTTTTTTTGAGAGAGAAGAGAGAGCATGTACGAGGGGGAGAGGGGCAGCGAGAGAGGGAGACACAGAATCCGAAGCAGGCTCCGGTCTCTGAGCTGTCAGCACAGAGCCCCACACGGGGCTCGAACTCACGAGCTGTGAGATCATGACCTGAGCCAAAATCGGACACTTAACCGACTTAGCTGCCCAGGCACCCCCGTTAGTGCACATTGTATAAGCGTCTCGTCGTGAGAAGCAGTGTGCTTATTGGTCAGTAGCTTAATCAAGACTAGGTAGTCAAGTGAATATAATTGGCACAAAAAGTGTGTGAATCAGATTTGAGGAGAGATGGAATGTTTCACCCGCGGTCTGATTGACAAGCCCCAGAACGCTGCGTTTCGGGGAGTTGGAGCCTCTGTTACCGAGCAGAGTGTCTGGCTTTCGTTCCTTCTCTGGCGAGGTTGGTGCGGGGGCTCCATTAAGGAAGTGTTCTTTGCAGCCAGGCCTGGTAGGTTTGTTGCCCTGGGCGCTTGCTTTCCGCTGTCGATCACCTTTCTGAATGTTTGCAGGCCAGCAGAGTCTAGGCCTAATTTTAGCTGTGGGTTGGCATCGGGGTTCCAGATCTAGAAGTCAGTGTTCTTCCTGAGCGCACAGTGCTCTCTGCTCAGTAGTGACGCATGGTCTGAGTAGTCGAGCCTGGGCCTGCCATCGCCAGTGCTGGCTGGACCAGCTTGTGGAGACGCTAGGGAGGTGGGTGTGGCCCCTGGGGTGGCCCTGAGCAGTCTGGTTGGGATGGGGCCAGACTGTTTTGAGTTGGAAAATTGGATCGTGGGGTAGGGTTGTGGCGATTCAGGTATATCCAAAGTCTTCACTCTAAACACAGGTGCATTCTTCTCTCCCTCCAGTCAGGTATCCAGTATTCAAACTACCCTGATTGTTTTTATAAAAAACTATTTTGTGCACTTTGTTCAAATCAGGATCCCAGACTGGGACCACACATTACATTTGGTTGGTTGCTTTCACAGGTCCCTTCCCAATCCGTAGGCTTCCGCTCCCCCTTTTGTTTTCTTGCTGTTTCTGTGCCGAGAAGCTCGTTTTCCACAGAATTATGCACACTCTGGATTTTGTTGATTGCCTTTGTGGGCTAGTTCTCGCAGGTTACAGCGAACACAGATGCCTTGTTCCGTCCTTCTTCTCCCCAATGAGATCTAACTGCTCTCCTCAGATTTACACTTCCTGGGCACCACATGGGGCAGGCAGGGCCAGCGTTGGTCATAAGGGGGCGTCGTCGTGCCCCTAGTGAGATCCCAGAATTTCCAAAGCATAAACAAAGATTTCTAGGCCCAATGTGAAAACATGAATTTTATTTGTTTTTCAGCTTTAAACTTAAAAAATTTGGCATAAGTCCTATTGAAACATCCTGTTTCATGCGTTTTTCCCTCTAGTAACCACCACCTGTGACAGAAATGCTTGCCGACTTACTTAGTGCAACGTTTCTATTCTATGTTGTGATCTGTCTTCACCACTAGAAAATGTTCGTTTCCCCATTGTTTAAACTTTTGAGAGACAGATTCACATGCATTTATCTGAAGTAACTGGATACCCTTTACTCTTTACCATTTCCCCCAGTGGTGACATCTTGTAAATTTAGAGTTCAAGATCACAACCACGGTACTGACATTGGTACCCAGCCCTGCATCGCGACTCACAGCCACTCCTCCTGCCCTCCCACCGCTGCTGTCTCTTAACCCCTGGCAGCGGGAATCTGTTCTCCATTTCTGTAAATTCAGTATTCCAAGAATGTTCTGTAAATGGAACCCTGGGACATGTAATTTTAGGGCCCCATTTACCTCCCCAGTCGTAATTCTCTGGAGATTCTTCCGGTTGTGTGGATCCATAGTTTGTCCCTTTCTGTTCCTGACTAGCAGTATTCCACGGTGTCACGTAACCTTTCGTACACTAAGGAACATCTGGGTTGCTTCTTTCGTGGTTTTTCTTTTGTTTTTTGTTTTGCTATTAAAGCAGATAAAGCTGCCCAAAACATCTGTGTACAGTTTTTGTGTGAGCGTCATCTCCTTTTTCTGAAATCCAAACACCCCTAACTATACGCATGTTTTTAAGTAGGGAAATTAGCCGATCAAAAGTGGTAAAATAATTCTTTTCTGTCTTTTCCTTTTCTCACCTCTCCCACCTTTTTTTCCTAAAAATACAAATGTCTCATAGATTTACGAGACCAGAGCACTTAGGAAGCAGCGCCAAGATCAAGTGTAGCGGCTGCCATAGCTACCAGGAGTCCACTAAGCAGCTCACCATGAAGAAACTGCCCATCGTAGCCTGCTTTCATCTCAAAGTAAGTTTTCCAGTGGCAGACTCCATATTTAATCCCCAGTACAACTGAGAGCCTCTTGGTCTGGTGTAGGAAGTATGTCTTGTAACTGCGGTGACTCGGGAAAGAACACTGGAGAAACCAGAGGGTGGTAAGTTGTAACTCTTTCCCCGTCTTCTGTTGCCCAGAGAGGCTTGTGGTAAACGAAAGTAATGACTTCATGATGAAAATAGGATGTGAGTTGCTCTACTGGGGTGGGGGGGGGGTTAAAATTTTACTTCTCCTCCCACCCGGATTCTTACCCCCTCGACATCAGTTTTCTGTTGTCCTTTTACTTTTTAAAAGCAAACAAGACCCTTAGCATTATGATCCAGTCCAGGGGTGGGTCAGCTTTTTCTGTAAAGGGTCAGACAGTACATATTTTAGGTTTCACAGCCACACAGAACCTTTGTTTTCTAATCTTTGTTTTATTTTATGGCCCTTTCAAAAACAAAAAACAAAACCGAACCATTCCTGGCTTTCTAGCTGGATTTGGTGGCCCGAGTCTAGGCAGAGGAATGTCTTTGTCTGGTGAAAAGAACAGTATGTTCCTTTTTGCTCCCAGACGTTACGGATATTCTGTTTTCTACTACCTTGCACTTTGCCGCGTTTGTCGTAGGATTACTTTTTTGTACGCTTGGTTTCAATCACTTTGAACAATCCCGTCGTTTCAAGACTTCGTTTTTGAACTGTATAAATTAGATTTGTATGGATTAATATCATGTTGCTGAATCTGTTAGCTCTAGACGTGGCCGAAGGGCAATTCAGAAAGGGAAAGCCCACTTTTGGGAGTGCACAGAGAGGCACCATCAGGGGAGACCCTTAGAGCTTCACCCTCTTCCTTCTCTCCCCCCACCCCCACCCCAAATTTCTGTAGCGATTTGAACACTCGGCCAAACTGAGGAGGAAGATCACCACGTATGTGTCCTTTCCCCTGGAACTGGACATGACCCCCTTCATGGCGTCCAGGTACGAAAGGGTTTGTTAAGCCATATCTATGATCAGGAGGGTGTGGTTCTATGGGGTCAGTGATTGGCACTGGGGTCCCGATGAGCCGGTTTAGACATTGATGTATCCATACGTGCTAAAACTGAATTGTTATCCTGATCTTGACCCAAGACACATTTTAGTTTCCTCAGATGTGCTGCTTCAGCTTTGGGTTCTCCCTAGTGATCCTCGATCAGGTTTCAGACTTGGCAGGTTGTCGAGGTGGGATCACCGCGAGAAAACAGCATGATCGCCGGTGGGACTGATGTTGGCTACAGATAAACACAGTTGATTTTAGAGTTGTAGATTCCATTTCTCTTGTTTTCAAGTCTTGATATCCTAGACCACCTCAAATCTATCCTCCAAGTAAGGGCAACCTTCCCTAATATGTTAGACATGTGTTAGTTTCCTAGGCCACTGTAACAAATTACCACAAACTTGGCCTGAGGCAGCAAGGTGTCGCCACAGCCGCTCATCCTTGGAAGCGCCTGGGGAAGACTCTGTTCCTTGCCGGGACATGGGGTCAGTTCGATCTGGGCTGGCTCTGCGCCTTGTGGCAGACGCTCTGGGCAGGTCAGTTCGCCAGCCTAAGCCTCCCATCGCCTCACCTTCACCTGGGCATAGTCTGCCCCTAGAAGGGAGAGCTGCTGGAAGACCTAGAAAGCAGGTCTGGAGCGTACCTGGTGCCGCGTCTGGGGTAGGAGGCCCCGGTCGTGGTGGTACATCATTTGAGCCAGGCGTCTGCTTGGTTATTATTTCCAACGATGCTGAGTCTTGCTCCTGTTTCTTACAGCAAAGAGAGCAGGATGAACGGACAGTACCAGCAGCCAACGGATAGTCTCAATAATGACAATAAGTAAGTGGCACCTTGTGGGGTTGCCCTGGGCATCTCCAAGGTGGGGGGTGAGGTGCGGGACCTCCGGTAGGCCTGGCAGGGAGGGCCCCGTGGTGGCAGCCCTCCTGTTTCTTTCGGCCCCTGGCCCGCTGCCTGTCTTGCTGCCCCCCGACCCCTGTTGAAGACGCTTAAGCCCTGTTAGGAAAGGACTTTTCACAGCTGCACCATAAACCTCCCTGATGTAGGAGCCTGACCCGTCTCTCCTGGCTTCTGTGCATGCACGAGGGTCATCCTGGCCCCTGCATTTCTAGAGCGAAGGCTCGGAGTCTGAATTGTAGGCCTCTTGGCCTCTGCCTTCACTGGCATTGCAATAAGGTCTCTGTTCTTTTTTTTTTTTACGTTGAATTTATTTTAGAGAGAGAGAGCACAAGAGCGTGCACGAGCGGGGGCAGGGAGGAAGAGAAAGGGAGACACAGAATCCAAAGCAGGCTCCAGGCTCTGAGCTGTCAGCGTAGACCCCAACGTGGGGCTCGAACCCATGAACCATGAGATCATGAGCTGAAAGCAGACGCTTGACCAGCTGAGCCACCCAGGCGCCCCAAAGCCTCTGTTGTTTCCTCCACCACCCTTTTTACTGGTGGTGTGGTAGAAAGCACAAGGCAGAGCGTGGTTCCAGTACCCCCAGGACGGATTGCTGTCCCCACTTCCACTAAACTGTGGTTCCCGCAAAGCAGCCCGAGAGCCAAGTGGGGCTAGGCAGGCTTTCTTTCCCTCCGTGCTGCAGCTCTCATTCCTGGGGTGTTCCCATTTAGTGTCAGGGGGCTACTGACTGCAAGGCTTCTGGCCGCTTCAGACTATGTGGTTTCCGACCGTGATACCACTGAGCTAACCACGCCCCCTCCCCACCCCTCTGTCCCCTCACCCTTGCTCCCACGCTAGGTACTCCCTGTTTGCGGTAGTTAACCACCAAGGGACCTTGGAGAGCGGCCACTACACCAGCTTCATCCGGCAGCACAAGGATCAGTGGTTCAAATGTGACGATGCCATCATCACCAAGGCCAGCATCGAGGACGTGCTGGACAGTGAGGGGTATGTCTGGGTAGCAGCTGACTCCCCGAGTGTGTAGCCATTCAGGGATTTTCACCGTCAGTCGCTGAAGTAATGAGGCTTGTTCTGGACAGGACGCCAGCCTGGGTCGGTCGCTGGCCAGGAGAGGATATACCTCTTGGTCACTCTGGATCGTACCTTAATTCAGACCACGCAGTCATTTATTTTACCCACGACGTGAGCTGACACATCAGTTCTCGGGGAGCTCATTCTTCTCTACCCATCGTATTCCTCCTTGGCCCCCCGCTTTGTTAAATCCCTATTCCTCCTAAGGCTGTCAGTGGGATCCCAGCCCCAGGGGTGGGCTGGGATGAGCTGCCGTGAACTCTGTGAGGCATCTGCCCTTGGTGTTTACTTGCAGCAGGGAGGCCTCTTGCTAGAATCGGTGTGGAATTTGTGTTGAGAGCACGGTTTGTGGGCCTGAGGAGGCCACCCAAAGGGGCGGGTTTGGACTAGATGCCGTTGCGGGGTCTCACCCAGAGAAGCGGGAGGCAGGACTGATGGGGCTCACGACTTGCCGGTGGGCAGGTGGGAGGATGGGCTTGGGGCTCCAGCGTTAGGCGGGGGCAAGGACCCTCCCCCTTGGGAACTAAGACTCAAAACCCAGCCAAGCAAGCAGTCAGACTGGCAGCGTGTGCCAAGGCCACCGTGCAAGGCCAGTGGCAGGTTGGGGGGGGGTGGTTTTGTTTTCCCTTCTCATGAGTTAGAACATAAGCTTGCTTTCCTCTTCGCCTCCTCAGGTACCTGCTGTTCTACCACAAACAGTTCCTGGAATACGAGTAGCCTTATCTGCGGCCGGACAGGAGAGATGAGGGCGATGAGTTGGCAGAGCCTCACAGAACGGTCCCCGTCCTCCCCGACTGCATGACGCCACCTCCCCCCACGGAAGCGCCCCCAAGAGCGCCGGCTTCTTCCGTGGCCTGGGCCCAGCGGCGGCCCGGGTCGGTGCCTGGGGGGTCGTGGCGTTGGCATGGATGAGCGCTGCGCTCGGAAGGAGGCCCTGGGGACCGCACCACGGAAGCATTTAAAGGCGGGTGTGCGCTGCGTGGGCGGGGGCAGAGTGGCCGCGTCCCTGGTGTCTCCTGTGCTCCTCAAGAAAATGTGCGGGGGCCGGGGTGGGGGGGGGGGTCCATTTTTAAATCGTGGGTCCATTAAAGCAGGAAAGTAGAGGAGCCAAAGACACTGCGTGAGGACAAAGGACTTTGCAAGTACCTTTCTCTCTGTGAGTTTAGTATTAAATATATATATAGTGTGGAACTCTTAGCCGCCGTCTTGTCAGCAGATACAGAGAACCCCCCCCCCCCC
>NC_064814.1:46720220-46786431 GCF_023721935.1 Panthera uncia
TTTTTTTTTTTTTTTTTTTTTTTTTTTTAGAAATAGGCACTTTCTAATCCTCCCTCCCCTTTTCTCTCTTTTTCCACGATGGTGACTTTCATAAACATAATGGTAGTAACGTGAATGAATTACTGAATTTATACTGAAGTTGAGGTCGTTTCCCTTTATTCTCTCGAGAGTGAATCTTGCTTCTGAATCGGGGCCGATTTTGTTGCTTCCCCTCCGCCCTTCCCTCCGGAAGTGTCCGTGTCCTGGTTTTAACCAGGCAGACGCAGCAGAGGAGAATCAGGCTGCAGCTAAGTGTCTCTGTCGTATTAACCTTTTGAGTAAATGAAGTGTTTTCAGTGGCTTCTTCGTTTCCCTTCCTCATACTTTGTCCTGTCGCCGCTTGGCGGCTCCCGTGGGGGACTGAAGCGGGAGTGGCCCCCGGTGGGGCCTGCTTTCATTGCCGTGTGCCTCTGCTCTGCATTTGGTGTAGTTTGAATTGGTAGCAGGGAGAAAATGGCTTTGTGATCGAGCTGGGGGGGAGAGGGAGGAGCCGCTTGAGGAGATGGAAACACTTTGCATTGTTCCTTGTAAGATACCTTGCATGCATCTGTCTGTCCAAACCCAAGCTTAGATTGTCCGCTTCTGAGAACTTACCAACCCAGAGATGTGGGGGAGGAAATGCTGCTTTGGCATATGATTTGTGCAACAAGCAGTGCTTGTCCCGGGAGCCTGGTCTGCATCTGAACTGTGGAATGTTCTTTCCTGGAGAGGAGGAGAATCCTGTTTCAGGCTCAGCACGCCGTTTCGTACAGAGCCAGGTGGTAAATATTTCAGGCTTTGTGGGCCAAGTGGTCTCTGCCACAGGTAATACATAAAGACGTGAGTGTGGCTGCGTTCCAGGAAACCTTCCCGTGGACGCTGAAATTGGACAGTTTTCACATGTCATGAAATTTTTTTTCCTGCTACATAAAAATGTACAAACTGTTCTTAGCCGGCAGGCCGTGCGGAAACAGCGGACCACATCCAGCTCATTAGCCTAGTCAATTGAGGAAGTGGTAGCAACAGCAGGAGTGGAGTAGTTACTGCTCAGCGTGGAAGATGCTAGAATACGTGAAACAGCAGTCATCTGCTGCAGCAACATCACACGTGACGGACTCCCTAGTGACGCAGTTTTTAAAGCACTTGCTCAGTTCGTTCTCATTTTAGGAATAAGTGTTTGAAGATAGCAGGCGTCATCAGAAATACGGACGGGTGCAGATTTCCAGAAATGGCCACGTGTGCTGAGTGTGTGTGTGTGTGTGTGTGTGTGTGTGTGTGTGTGACAGAGAGAGAGGCCGGCTGTGTTGTGAAGATGTCTTTTGGGGAGAGCTGTTGCCCGTTAATAAGGAGCACCCTGGGAGAAGAGCTGACTTGGCCTGCAGAGTTCTGAGCCATGTGCTTTGCTGCCTTGTGGCCTGGCTTTACTGGATTGTTCTGGGTTTTCTGGCAGGTTCCCTGTGGTCTGGTCAGCCCTGCTTCCCCCGTCTGTCGCTGCTCGTGTTCAGGAGCTCGGCTGCTCCAAGAACAGGAGGACTGGGGACAGACAGGCCACGTTAACCTTTGTAGACATTAAATGCTTACACCCAAATGAATCCTCTGCCTTCCCTTTGGCCCTGGCGCTCTCTGCCTGTGCCGGGAAGCCCCCCGTGGCAGGAGGAACTGGCCAAGCTGTTACCGCAGGGGTTGCCCTCTCCCCGTGCCGCCAGCAGGGCATCCTGCCGTCGGCGTTTTCGTGTGAATTTACCACGTTAGGAACAAAATCCTCCGTGACGGACCTGGGAATTTTTCCTTTTGCTCCTGATCCAGCTGTGAAATTCCAGAAAATGGCTTTCTTATTTCCTAGTAACCACCCCTGTATAGGTGTTCAGGTCGTTACCAAGTGCGTCTGACACTAAGGGATCACTGGGTGACCTCCCCCCCACCCCCACCCCCGCGCCCCCACCAGTGTTTTTAAAACACCTGCCTTTCTGAGATGTTGGCAGTCATTTCCATGCTCCACGGTGAGACCAGCTTTCCATCTTCAGAGTCTGCTGTGCGTTCTGAGCAGTGTCCGGGCCGGGGCAGCGGGGCAGGCGGCCCGAGCGGCCGGGCCTCTGCTCCAGGGCGAAGGACAGTCTGAGGTCTCCTTCCTGCGGCAGCGCCCCCGCCCCCACGACACGTCGCCCCGTGCTGTTGTAGTTTGGCTTGGTGTGTATGCTCTCACCGGGTAAAATTGCCATTCTTTTGACGATTCAAGTGACTGTTTCATTTACTATAACCTTGAAAACGAAAATCGTGAGAAAAAGATTCCAATGATCGTGCTGTGGATTTTATTACCAAGATGTTTACACCCCCCTCTTACCTGTCATTTTAAGGAATGACCCTTCTACCTATCGACCCTTCTACCTTAATGGCTTGTAGTCTTTCCTATGTCATAATAAAGCTACATTTTCTTCCGAAATCTGGCCAGCTCTTCTGTTACTAATGACGGCAGCTGAAAAGGGCACGGTGGATGAGTGGCCACACCGTGTGGATGCCTGGGCACACTTTGTCGTGACGGGAACCCCGCCAAGGTCCGCGGCCAGACCTCATGCTTGGTTTGGACCAGTCTAGCGACTGCTCTGAGTGTGGGGGAGTCCACACACCCCACGTTTCCTCATGTCCTGTGATGGGCTCACTGCTCTTTGGCCCACTCCTCTTGTGGGGACATATCCATGGACTCAGGACAACCGTGGGCTTTCAGGAGCTTCTTTAAATTCAGGAATCCTTACCAGGGTTCGACGACAGGATCTGGGACGTGGTATAACAATACGTGTGGTTTTGCAGTCAGCTCCCCAAATGAGAAAATAGCGTGTAGAAATAAGGAGAAAATGTGTCCAGTTTGCACTGCCCTTGATTCTGTAATTGGTACAGGACCGTAGTTGACATTCGTGACATCCTTCTTCCCCTCAAAACTCCCCACTTCCCTTGTCCTCAGAACCTCCCCCAGCTGGTTATTACCTGGTTGACCCAGACCTTCATGGCGGAATTGTTCTTTTTTAGAGACCTTTGCTGCAAGTTCCTTTACTTCCCTTACATGCAAATACCAAGAGATGCCAGAGAATCACTCTGGGTCCTAGGCACTCTCTTCAAATGAACTGGAACCAGCATTGTGACCCTCAGGGGAAGTTTATCCCCCTTAAGGTCTAAGACCATCAAACCAGCAACGCCCAAACTTTCCTGGCCTAGAATAAAAAGATTCTGTAATTGGGTTCTTAAGTATAAGACTGGAAAGTGTCAACCCCACTCCTGCACCTTATCCTCAGACCCCTGTATTCTGGCTGCAGTGAGGTTGGGGGGGGGGCGGCGTCTGCAGTGGATAATAGCCTCTGGTTAAATGCATAAAAGTCACGTAGCAGTCGTTAGTTTGGTGACCTTGGGCAGGGCAAGTTTAAGATGTTGAGCCTATTCTAGTCCCCACCCGTCTTGATGGCCACTTAGTTCACGGGTCCATCCAGCAAGCATGGTGACTGGGGAAGGACCCTGACTACATTTACAAGGCAGGCCATTTTGTCCCCCTGATCATTAATAGCCTCCCCTCTAGGGATTTTCTGGCAGGCACACATGGATACACGCATCCTCACAGCCTGTGCCCATTTTGAGAGGTCTGTCCCCAACCAGACCTTGTCACTAATCTTTGAATCCTGCTCCAGATGCTTGACTATCCAGCCGAGCTGTTAGCAATTCACCGCAAGTCCATGTAGATCAGTATTTTTGGCCCCATCTCATTCCAGACAAGGCGGGTAACCAGACGTACGGCTCAGAGTTCCCCTCGGAGGACTTTCCTTCGTCACTGTCCTTAAGTGTCCTCAGTCATCTGGCCACAAAAAACGATGCCATGCAGCAGGTGTCCGCTGAAAGTCTGAGACACCTACTCCTGCAGTTTACCTTCCGGACGTGCCCACGCTCCCCCTTTGACGTGCCCTTTCTGCCAGACGGTGGATGGCTGCTGCGCACGCCCAGCCTTAAGGCAGAACGGGTCAGACAACACTCCTTTCGTTATGGGAGGGCCAGGCTGCATGGTCAACTGGCGTCCTGTGATTACTCGCCCGGGCTGCTGCGTCTAAGGAACAAGCAGAAGCTGTTTCTAGAAAGTGCGTATATCTGCAGAGGAGGACATAGATTGGAGTTGCTCTGAAATCCTGGAGCTCTATGCTGTTTCTCTCCTATTGGTCCTTGCTGGAGTGTCCATAAAGCATCCTTACTTGCCAGGGACATTTTAAGTATCCTTGGATCTTCTGGATCATAAGATTGGAGTGGTAGTACAACATGTGTGACAGCCTGAACTTGGGTCCTACTTGACACTGGGAGCCATATGGAGCCTCTGTAGGTGGATCGAGTTAACACACTCAGATGCAGTGTAAGCTGCCTCCAACACCCAACACCTGTCAGCCGTTGTTTTTGCACAGTAGGTGGTGCGAGTGGAGGCAATTTGTCCTTCACCTTGAGGAGGCTATCTTGATAGGCTTCAGACTGCTGAACCCCCAGAAACTTCATTGAGTTGGGGACCCCTGAGTTTTGGGGAGCGTATTTCTCATGCTTTAGTTCCCTTGCCTTACTAAAGCATTTACTACCTCCTGCTTATCAGATGCGGTCAGCAAAATGTCATCAGTATGGTGGACCAGAGCAATGAATTCTGGAACAACAAGGTGGTCAATGTGTATGTAGACTCTTGGAGCAGAAAGCTGAATTAATGTGGCCCCAAGTGTATGCCATGAAGGTATGCTGTTGGCCCTGACAAGTAAAAGCAGACTGCCTTGGCGGTCCTTACAAATGGGTATGGGACAAACATGCATTAACCAGGTCAGTTGGATGCATAGTTAGTGCCGGGCGCCATGTTGGTTTGCTCCAGGAAAGCTGTCACTACCTCTGTGACAGCAGCTGCAGTTGGACAGCACTGGATTAGGTTTATAGTAGTCTGCCATTGTTCTCTCACATCTTCAGCACAGGCCGTGCAGGGGAGTTAAGTGGGAATGTGATAGGTATTATCACTGCTGCGTCTTTTAATTCTTTGGTGGGGCGTTACCCTTGGAAATCCCCCCACGACTACATATTGCTTCCTGGTGTGTGGTCCTGCTGGGGAGGTGAAGTTCCAGGAATCTCCACATAATCCTTCCAACCACAGTAGCCCTCGTGTAGCAGATAAAAAGTCAATACAGGGATCCTGCTAATGGCCAAGGATATGCACTATACACTTGGGAACTGGGGAATTAACCCCAGAGTAGACGGAACAGATTTCCATTAAAAAAACATTGTATGTACAATTTCTGGACAGACTCTCTGAGAACCGGTACATGTTTCCCTGTGCTCTCTTTCCCCCTCTGCCTCCACTGGCAGTGTTCGGTTAAGGAGTGTCCATCAACCAGAATGTCCTGGATAAAGAATGACATGGAGGAGAACCTGTAGGCTGGACGGACAGGTTACGTGAGCAAAAAATACTTGTTTTTTTTTTTTTTTTTAAAAAAAAAAGCTATTGTCTTGGGCTGCATCGATAAAAGAATGATATGTAGAAATGCGGATGGGCCAGATCTAGTCTTTTCGTATCCACAGCACTTAACATAGTGTCTGGTCCGTAATATTCGTGGACTCTCCTACTCAGCCTGGGACTCCGGTCCCAAGAGAATATCTCAAGTGGAATATGACGCTGAGCAAAAAGGGGCCAGGTCCTGTCCCCAAGGAACTTACGGGAAGGGAAGTAAGCGCTGACATAGTATCTGTGAGACATGCGGACAAACTCAGGTGACTGTGCTCTGGAAACCTTACAGGGCTCTTGGGAGCCTAGTTGAGGAAGTGACATTCAGCAGGACAGGGTAATGGTGCGGGTGAGGTGGCTCTGTTGATTAGAGGGCAGTTACTAGAGCCACTGACAAGCAGCTCTCCAGAGGAGGAACCGAGTGCTTCAGGCCTGGGGGTCCTGGGGCGTGCACCACAGTGCCCATCACGCTCAGTGACATCTCTGACTCCTGGGACTCTCAGATTCGTGCATTAATACAGGCACATGGTCCCATCCCGCGGCAGGCACGATGGCCAGTGGAATCCAGAGCAGACCCGAAGCATCAACCTGGACCAATTTCACAGGGCAGGACGGTTTCCTCCCTGGCTCTCTCCGGGTTCCTGGCTCCCCCCCCACACACAGCTCTGCCAGTGAGGGAGGCGTATTCCGCCTTTTCCATGGGAAGAAATGTATCCGCCTGAAACCTTGTGCACTTTATCCCAATGTGGGGACCATCTAAGTTTGAGACCAATACGCTTCATGCCACAAATTTGTTTTTGTTGTTGTTTAAATTTTTTAAATGTTTATTTTTGAGAGAGAGAGAGACAGAGTGCGAGCAGGGGAGGGGTGGGAGGGGGCTGGACACAGAATCCGAAGCAGGCTCCAGCTCCTGAGCTGTGAGCACAGAGCCTGATGCGGGGCTCGAACCCATGAACCGTGAGCTCATGACCTGAGCCGAAGTCGGACGCTTAACTGACTGAGCCACCCAGGCGCCCCTTCATGCCACGAATTTGTGAAGACTAACACGGACCAAGGAGAGCTCCCCGAGACCCCCTCCATCCTGTCTCGGTCTGCTTCCAGAAAGAGCGGTTCGGTGTAGCAGGAAAGACTCTTCTCAGGGGACAAGAGATGACCCCTCTAGTTGGGGCTCCGTGCTCTCTGGCAGTGCCTCCTGCGGCTCGAGACTCTCTTGAGGAAGAGGCAGAGCTTAAAACGGGTGGTCGGGAATCTCCCTCCCAACCCTGACGTTGGATGAGTCTAAAGATTTTTTTTTCTCCCTGCTTCTCCTGGTGGTGAAACCAGTCACCAATGGATGTAAATGCCGGTAGCTAAGAGAGGAAGGGTAAATAAGTTGCCTGTTTGTAGGATGTTCAAACTAGAAATGACTTTAGCAATGATCACGTTGGGCCCCTGAATTCATTCATTTGGCAACTGTTTGACACCCGCAGGGCTCGGACTGTTCTGGACACTAGGAAGGGAGAGGCCACAGTCCCGCTCTCATGGAGCGTCCGGTCTGATGGGGACACATATGTGTCAGGCTGCGTAGAAGAGACAGGCTCGGGGGCCAGAGCGGGACAGCAGTGGGCATGCTGTTGACACAGGTGGTCAAATGGCTCTCCCATTAGACGACCTCGGGGCAGGGACCTGAATGAAGGGAGACTGAGCACAGGCTCTCAGAGGTAGAACGTTCCAGGCAAAAGGAAAGGCGTGTCCTCAAAGATGGGTAAACTGAGGCTCAGAGGGACACAGCTTAGCGAGCGCCCTGCTGTCTCCCGTTGAATCCTGCTCACACTGGCGGTTTCCCCTTGATTCCAAAAGCCGAGTCTCGAGGGCTTGCAGGAAGCACGTTGTGTGACCACTGCACCTCTGACCGATGTTGTGACCTGGTTCTCACCAGGAGCCGGTGGAAAAATTCCTCCTGGTCTCCAGCCAGGATGGTTCATGCTTTCCACACCAGCGGGTTCGTGTGGTTTCCCTGCCCCGTGTCAGGGGCACGCTCTGCGTGCTAAGATATAGAAGTTCCAGCTTCCCTAATACCCTACATTGTAATCTGAACCCTCTCTGTAGTATATTCCAGTGATTAAGAGGCAGACTGTGGAGCCAGACCGCCTGAGCCTGAATCCTGGTTCTGGGTACCTTTGGGTAACCGTGAGCCTCCCCTATAAAATGGGGACATTAGTAACATCCTCTCACAGGATTGTTCTATGGAAAACAATTGCACCCTGCTTAGGAAAACTGCTTGGCATGTAGTAAGAATTCTGTAAATATTTCTCTAAAGCCCCAAGCCCGAGAGCAAAGCTCGGGGCTGTTTGGGATCTGCGGTGTATTTTCCAACAGGAAAATGCATAACAAGCACAGATGCCCCTTTCCTGGGACACGTTTTGGGATTTTCCTTTGATTAGTCTATAAATGAGAGAGTGTCAACAAAAATTGGGAAGGAGAAGCAGGGTGTTTTGCGAGGCAGAGATGTGGGACCTGTCCTGTTCGAAAGAGACCGAATGTCAGGCTGGTGGGTGACAGGGCCCGTTTTAGGACCAGACCACTTGGTTCTCCACCTGGAACCACCTGGGAGCCTACAAATCCTCTTGAGGCCTGCCCCCCAACTCCGGATAATCTTATTTAATTGGTCTGAGGTGTGGCCCAGGCCTCGGGAATTTTTACAGATTCCCCGCCCCGGGGTTCTAATGTTCAGCTAAGGCTGAGAGCCGCCGGCCCGGTAGCCCCAGTAAAATATCAGGAGCCAGAGAAGGACAGCTGGAGGAACTCTCTTCCTTCCCTGTCTCCTCTGTTCCAGGATCGTATCTGGGAGATTTTTGAAATTTTGGGAAATCAGGGAGAAGGGAAACTGTGGAGGGAAAGGGCCTCTGAGAAGGTGGCGTTTGAGCTGAAGCTTGCACGATAGGAGCACCCCTTCAACCCGAGTGAAGATGCAGGGAAGGGCATTCCTGGGAGAGGGAACAGCAAAGGCCAAGGCCTCAGGGCAGGCCTGCGGAAAGGAAAACCTCTCTGAGGACGAGGGCGAGTGGGGCTGGAGGCTGGTGGGTGCCATGGGGTGTGATAGGAGCAGAGTTTGAGAGGAGTTTGAGAGGAGGCCAGGGCACATGGGGCTCAAAGGCCCTTGTAAGAGGCTGAGCTTTGATTCTGTGTGGAGAACCCACTGGAGGGGTTTAAGCCGTGAAAAGACAGGATGTAAGTGATATATTTTTTTTAACGTTTATTCATTTTTGAGACCTAGAGAGAGCATGAATGGGGGAAGGTCAGAGAGAGAGGGAGACACAGAATCTGAAACAGGCTCCAGGCTCTGAGCTGTCAGCACAGAGCCCGACGCAGGGCTCGAACTCACGGACCGCGAGATCATGACCTGAGCCGAAGTCGGACGCCCAACCGACTGAGCCACTCAGGCGCCCCTGTAAGTGATATTTTTAACAGATCTCCCTGGCTTCCTGTGGCACCTAGGAAGTAGGAAGCCAGAGAGAGGACCACTCCTCCCTAAGTGATAATAAGCTGGATAACCCCCCAAACCGTGTCTTCCCTGAGCCCATCTGTGAGCTGCAGCCACAGGGCAACCAAGTAGCCTGAAGTCTAAGGGAGGCAGGTGCCTCCAAGGAGAGTGGCGACGTGAACGGCGGCCACAGGGAAGAAGGCAGAGCCGCCACGCGAGTGGGCAAGAGGAGTCCTTCCAATGCTTTAAAGAATTGCCGAAGACTGAGTATGGATTAGCATGAGAGCATAGAACTTCTGGAAACTGCAAACAAGGGGCGTCAGCACCCACTTGCAGGTTCTTGTCCACGGACTTCAAACCCATCTCGGGTGGTAGGAAGGAACATACCCTCTACTGTGGCTGGGCAGGAAGCTGTCGTGGGCCCGACCCATGGGAGGGGGTTCCATTCCTAGAGGGAGGGAGGGATCACCGGACGAGGCTGATTCCCCCAGCCCAGGAATGTGGCCTGCCCGCCACTGAGATGGAACAGGACCGCAGGCAGCTCCCGCCGCCGCCTAGGCTGGCAAGCACCAAGTAGGGTAGTCTCCCCCGACGGAAGGCCAAGAATGGAGATAGACCCTCTTTAGGCAGAGGCACTCAGGGAAGGTGTAGAGCCAAGGGTGTAGCAGGAACATTACAAACCCGGCCACCCTCTGCCACCAAGAACATGGCAACGCCAGGGGAACTTGAAGCCAGTGAGGCACAGAAGGTGACCTAACACCAACCAACCCTGATCCAGCTCAGCTCACGACGTGGGCGACTCACCCCCTCCCACTGACAGCCTGGCAGGAGAAAAGGCGTGCCCGTTTCCGGGCACATTCTTACTTCAGTCTGCCCACCGCCCTGCACAGATCTGGAGTTCATTAAAAATATTACAAGACACGCCAGACAGCAGGTAAAAACAACCCACTGCCCAGAAACAGATCACTCCACAGAGCCAGACTCAGGTGATCTAGGTGTTGACAGTATTAGGCCGGAATTTTTAAATAATTAAAAGATTCATAAGTTGAAGCCTCCCATGGAAAATGTAGAATACATTCCTGAAGAGATGGGGGAACTTCAGCAGGGAGTCAGAGACTATGAGGAAGAGTCCCATGGAAACTGGAAGACAAACCCACATACATCAGACGAAGTCTTGTCAGTAAGCTCAACACAGCTGAGGGAAGAAGCAGTGAGCTTGAAGGTCAATAGAAATGACCAAAACTGAAACACAAAGAGAAGAAAGAATGGAAAGGAAAAAAAAAACACAAAACAATAGGGCACCAGAGCTGTGATGATATCAAACAGCTGGAAGAGATAATGAATGGCATATAGATATAGATATAGATATAGATATAGATATAGATATAGACATAGACATAGACATAGACATAGATAGATAGATATAGATATTACACATATTTATCTATGTCTATGTCTATGTCTATGTCTATGTCTATATCTATATATATCTCCTAATAATGAAAGACATCAAACTACAGATCAAGAAATCTCAGAGAACCCCAAGCAGGATAAGTGAAAAACCTACCCCCTCCCCCCAAAAAAACCCCTCCTAGACACAACATACTCTAACTGCTACAAAGGTAGGAGAAAGAGAGAAAATTGAGGACACAGCTTACAGAGGAACAGAGATAGGAATCCAAGCAGATGTCTTGTCAGAAACTATGCCAACCAGGGATAATAATGTCTTTAAAATACTCCAAGGAAGGAACTGGCAACCCCGAAGTCCATACCCAGGAGAAAAACATCTTTCACAAACGCAAGAGAGATAAAGACTTATTCAAACAGACACAGATGGAGAGAATTCATCTCCTGCAGAAGAAAGTTCTTCAGACGAAGGTACGTGTTAACAGACTTGGATCTACACCAAACAGTGAGGATTTCCAGAGAGTAAGGTAAATATAAAGGGCATTGTTTTTCTTATTTGTAGAAAACGTTTACTTTTTAGAGAGAGACAGACAGAGAGAGAGAGAGAGAGAGAGAGAGACAGACAGACAGACAGAGAGCATGCGAGCAGGAGAAGGGCACAGAGAGACAGGGGGACAGAGGACCCAACGTGGGCCCTGCCCTGACAGCAGAGAACCCAATTCAGGGCTCAGACTCACAAACCATGAAATCATGAGCTGAGCCAAGTCGGAAGACTGAGCCACCCAGATGTCCCTCGTTTTTCTTCTTTTTAATCACTCTGAAAGCTTTCTAAAGAAAAAATAGTGGTGTTTGAAGAGTTGATCGAACACGGGCGCCTGGGTGGCTCAGACGGTGAACTGTCCGACTTCAGCTCAGGTCATGATCCCACGGTTTGTGGGTTTGAGCCCCAGGTTGGGTTCTGTGCTGACAGCTCAGAGCCTGGAGCCTGTTCGGATTCTGGGTCTCCCTCTCTCTCTGTCCCTCCCCCGCTCATGCTCTCTCTCTCTCTCTCAAAAATAAATAAACATTAAAACAATTAAACATTAAACATTAAATTAAATTTTAAGTTAAAATTTAAAACGTTAAATTGTTAAAAATTAAAATTTTTAATTTTCTAAGAATGTCTTAAAAAAATTAGAAGTCAACTTGCCTGTCAAGGGATAAGAAGCGGAGGTGGATTTGGGGAGGGCCTGGGTGATGGGCTGAATTGTGTCCCCCAAATTCATGTGTTGAAGCCCTCAACCCCAGGTCCCCAGAATGTGACCTTGTTTGGAGCTAGGGTCTTAACAGAGGTGATCGAGTTGAATGAGACGTGAGGGCGGGTCCCGATCCCGTAGGACTGGTGTCCTCATAAAAAGGAAAGAATGTGGACACAGACACACATGGGGGAGCGCGGGCCGAACAGAGGGCCCTTCCCTCACGGGCCTCCGGAGGACTCTCAGAAGGAAGCAGACACCTTGACGGCAGATGTCACACCTCAAGAAGTGGGGGACACCACCCAGCGCGTCCTACTTTGTTCGAAGAGCCCTGGGAAGCGGATACGGCCTGTAGCGCATTGGGGGAAGCATCAGGCTTCCCGTCTACACCTCCCAAAGCGTGTTATGTGAACCTCACAGTTGTGCCAGGTAATTTGGGGTGGCACAGGATGAATTACTTTGATTTACAGAACCATGTATTTGTCTTACTGGGCAAATGCTTCTAAGAACAGTTATGCCTTTTAAGGGCGACTAAAATGCGGGTTTCGATGCTACTCAACATATAAAATACAGTAAAACCTTGGTTTGCGAGCATAACTCATTCCGGAAACACGCGTGTACCCAAAGCATTTGCATATCAGGGCGAATTCCAAGAACCGTTGGCTCAGGTGTGATCATGTGACGTTCAGCATCACGTGCTACCCGTAAGGCAAGACGGTGCTCGTTTATCAGGTTAAAATTTATTAGACATGTTTGCTCGTCTTGTGGGACCCTGGCAGAATTTCCTCGAGATCCAAGGTTTTACTTCTAGGTAACATCTAACACTTGTGGATGTTCAGGTATTATTGCTTATTATCAGTCAGAATGCAGGAAATGCAGCGTGAGGTCAGAGCCGGTCTAGAAGAAAAGGTGAGTTGATGTAAAGAAGAATATTAAGCCACGAACAGTGCAGCTTGGTGGCCAGATGGGGCCAAAGGTGGGTGCCAACGAGAACGCTCCTGCTGACGTCCGGGCAATTAGCCTGGGGCTTTCAGAGCAGCTCGGCACTGGGCTCAGCCTGTGCCTTCCCCACCACACACACACACACACACACACACACACACACACTGCACTGTGTTTTGCTGTGCCTAAGGAGGCATGGTGGTGGGGAATTTGTTTAATAAAACAAATGTAAAGAGCCCAGGCCTCTGGTGGGAGGCACGCCTCCTTCAGGCCATTTAGCGTTCCCCTCTCTCTGGCTTCCCCTCTTGAACGAAAAGGCACAACACAGTCCCAGCGTGTACCCCCCCCCCCCCCCCCCCCCCCCCCCCCCCCCCCACCACCCGCTTCCCACCCAGCACAGGTCAACGAGCTCGGTCGTGAGCCTGGTGGGACCATCAGCTTGCAGGGCCTCAGAAACCAGGCGGACCCCTTGTGGTGGCAGCGGGAAGGGTGGGACGTCCAGAGTCATCACGGGGGAGACACGACGAAAACCAGAGAAAGGGAGGAGCGGGCAGCCGGGGAGAGTTTTATTTCTAAAGAAGGGCTCTTGGGGGTTGTGGCCAGCAGGTAGGTATGACTTCACTGCAGGTGTTTAGGTGATGGCGACCTACAGTGGAGACGTGGATAAAGTTGGTGACAGGCCTCCCTCCCTCGCACCTCCCTCCCTCCAGCTCTTTTCTCCCCCTTTGTCTTCTCTCCTCCCCACCTCTCCCCCCTCCTCCGCCTCCCTTCCCGTGCTTTCACCTCTCTGCCCCTTCCTCCCCCCGTCTCCCCCCCCCCTCCTCCGCCTCTCTCCCCTACCCCCATCTCTCTCCCGGTCTCACCCTGCCCCCATTTCACGAGGTCGGGCCTCCCTCCTCCGCAGGAGCGCACAGGACCTCAAGGCCGCCTTGCGGGGTGCGCGCGCACGGCTGTCCGATCGCGGTCCGGCCGAGGCGCCCCCACCTCCCAGAGCGCGCGGCGCCGGGGGTCCCGGGCCCGCCCGCGCTCTCCTGGGTGGGCTGCCTGCGCTCCGGGAAGCAGAAGCTGCACGTCTCCACCGGCTCTGGCAACGCGCCCTCCGCGCTTCCAGCTTCCATCCAGTGATCTGACGGAAGGTGAGAGGGCGATGGCGTTGGCCTTGGCCCTGACCCTTTCTCTACCGCCCTGCACGGACAGAGGGGACACGCGGCCGGGCGGTCGAGTTCCCCCGCCCCCGCCGCAGAGGCAGCCCCCCTCTCCCGGCACCAGCTCCCCTTCTGCTTGGGGAAGCCTGTGTAGGAACCCCTCGGGGAGCGCCCCTGCCAACCCGATGGCCATCGCCGCACCCCCACCCTTCCTCGGGCGCCCCATCTGTTGTCTCCATGTGGAACCTGATTTCACCAAGACCGAAAAGATGCTTCCCGTTCGGAAGCAGGGCCAGTGCGGGGACAGAGGGACCTCCCGCAGCTGGCCCCACATGCGGTGCAAGTGCCCGTTTCACACTCACCCTTGGAGGACTTGGCCTGGGTCTGACACGGTGCCGGTGAGGGCTGGCAGGAGAACTGGTCCCCTCTCCTCTTGAGGAAGCAGGCCACGGCCAGGAGGAAGCAGCAGATGATGGCACAGAGGCAGAGCCCCAGTGTGCTGTAGACCAGGGCCAGCTGGTCGGCGCTCAGCTTCAGCCCTGGGGCCGGGGGGGTTGCAAGACAGCCATGAGGCCCCGAGATCAGGAGGGGCCCTTCACCGCCCAGGGCCCTTCCCTGAAGTGTCCCCTCCTCGGGCTAGCATCCCCCTTGTCCTACCATCTTTCTTTTTCCTCATTAGACCCAAGCAAGCCACGTGGCCATCCCCGTGCCCCCTTGGAGGGCCGAGCCCCCGGCCCCCGGCCCTTGGCCTGTTGTGGACCTGTCTGGCTCCTGGAGAAGCTGGTTCCCTTCCTCGCCCTGAAGCTTGGCTCGTGTGGACCCTTTTCTGGACTCCGGAAGAAATCAGCCCCCCTCCACCCCAGGCTGGTGGCAACTTCTTCCAAGACCTCAGAGCTGGACACCTCTGGAGCTTGCCCTTTTTACGCCTGCTCTTGCTACAGGATGTGGATCGGGACACTACCAGCGGTGGATGGAAAAATGGACAGACTATAGTCCCGGGAAGATGTCTCTGTCTTGACCTGGGCCCTCCTGTAAGAGGGGGCCGTCCTGGAGAAGCATACTTTGAGAGTGAGCCGGGCGCAGTTGCTGATGAATCTGGGCTAGCAAACCAGGAGAGTCCTGGGGAGCTGGGGTGGTCACTTTTCTTCCCAGGGCCTTGAGCCTCTGGTTTGGGTGCCAGAGGAAGGCAGCCCTGAGCCGAAGCTCTCCCCTTGAAATTTCTCCTGGCTCCTGGAATTGGGGTGCTCCGTAGACCCCAGGTAGAAAAGGACAGATGAGCCAGAGTCAGTATGTGTGTGTGTAATATACGCATGGTGTGGGCCCCCCACCGAGCCCTTACCATATGCAGGTGCTTCGGGCAGTGTCTCTGTAATCTGAACGAGGACTGATCACCCCACCTTTGGATATTGAGATATAACTCATATGCCATCAAATTCACCATTCTAAAGCGGGCAACTGTGGGTTTTAGTATATTCACAAGGTCGTGCCACCATCACCACTGTCTGATCTGAAGACATTTCTGTCACCCGCATACTCCCTAGCAGTCACCCCCCACCTCCCTTGCCCCAGCCCCTGGCACCACTAAGCTACACTCCGACTCTGCGGATGTGTCTATTCTGGACACTTCATACGAATGGAATCACACAATGTGTGGCCCGTTGTGTCTGGCTTCTCTCGCTGAGCGTGTTTTCAAGGCCGATCGTCATTGTCGTGTGTTGGGACTTCCCTCCCTTCTGTGGCTGAATAATGTTCCATTGTACCGTCACCCCACAGTTTGTTTATCCATCCAGCTGCCGATGGGCCTTTGGGTCGTTATCACCTTTTGCTGTTGCGAATAATGCTGCTGTGAACATTTGTGCCCAAGTGTGCGTCTGGACGCACGTTTTCAGTTTTCTGGGGTGTATACACCTAGGCATGGAATTTCTGGGTCAGAGGGTAACTCTATGTTTAACTTTTTGAGGAAAAACCGGACGTTTTCCACCGTGACTGCACCGTTTTACACCCCACTTTGCAGGTGACAAAACTGAGATTCAAAGTCACACTGTCCACAGTCGCAGCTGCTACTGGGGTCGGGTCTGACAGGCTCCAGGCCAGTGCTCCGGGCTGGCCACACACAGGCAGCGGGAAGGGCACTGCCCTCTTCCTTGCACACGCTCCTCAGAGTCACGATTTTTATACAGTAACAGCTGGCAGGTGCCACCTGACATTTACAGAGGGAGAATGGGAGCTCTGGGTGGGCGGTGCTGGCCTTCTGTCCCCTGCCCAGAGCTCAGAGAAGCCACGGAGGAGGGGGATGCAGAGAACCCCCAGTGCGGCTCACCGTGTGCCAGTGCTACAGATCTGGAGACTGAGGCCCAAAGAGGAAAGAGGAACCAAGGGAGGTCACAGGGCCTCGGGCAGAACAGGCCGGCCATCCACACGTCCCAACCCCCAGGTCTTTCCGTCTGCCTATCTGCTCCTGCTCGCCTCTGGAGTAAGATGACCTCGTACAGCTGGCTTAGCAGGGGAGAGGCCGGCAGCCTCCGCATCAGGGACGGGTGCCCGGCTACCAGATTGCTAAGCACAGATGCACCGCCGTGTAGGTTCAAGGAGGGAATCCAAACATCTGCGTATTTCAGATGTTCTCAGCACAAATTCTAACACCCAGACCTGGCAGCAAGTGCACACAGATGGTCCCCAGAGAACCACCTCCCCACAGCCTGCCCTTCAAATCAGGGCCGGGCTGGGCTTCCCTGAAACCTCAGACGGCAGAGGCCATCGGCGCCAGCCCCGTTCTGCGCCCTCCGAAGGCCCGCAGCCCCTGCTTCTGCTCTCTTGGGAGCGCTGAGCCACCCTTCGAGAAGGTCAGCTGGAGGGGCCACGTGGAAGCGCCCCTTGGAGAAGTCACGGGAAGAGGGGACCGCGGGGAGGAGCGAGGCCCTGCCGTCCCAGATTCAGAGCCCAGCGCCACCTGCCTGTGGCTACAAGGAGACCCCAAGCAGACACCAGACCTGCCCAGCTGAGCCCAGTAACCCACGGAACCACACAAGATAATAAAGCGGTTCTTTGGAGGCCACTACGTTTTCAGTGGCTTTTGGGTGCTGCAGTAAACAACCAAACGGTGACAGTGCTCCTGAGGGGCTGGTCCCAGCTGCTCCTTGCCCCTCTGCCCAGACCAGCGATCTGCTGTTTCCTGCGGCCAGTGGACCTAGTTCCTGCCTGGTGATTGCCCCTAGTACATGCTCTGCAGAGTTCCTGGACCAGGACGAGGAGGGCAGGTTAAAAGTACAGATGTCCCCGGGGCGCCTGGGTGGCTCAGTCGGTTAAGTGTCCCACTTCAGCTCAGGTCATGGTCTCGCGGTCGGTAAGTTCAAGGCCCGCGTCTGGCTCTGTGCTGAGAGCTGGGAGCCTGGAGGCTGCTTCGGATTCTGTGTCTCCCTCTCCCTCTGCCCCTCGCCTGCTCGTGTTCTGTCTCTCTCTGTGTCTCTCCCCACACCTTGAAGACTTCCCCCACACCTTCTTCCTTTTCTCTCAGGTGATTTGTGTGTGCCGTCTATTCAAAACACAAAACAGCTCGAAGCTGCTCTAGTGGTCCGCGTGTCCAAAGAACCGTGTACAAGACGCACCAGGAGGACAGGGAAGTCATAGAGTTCCAGCAGCTGGCGGGGCTGCTAACGGGAAAGCTGTCCCCGCTGCTTTGTGTGCCACCCGAGTGGGCCCTGCACTAGGTCTGGCAGCGGTGAGCGCCCAGACTCTCCTGGGGGCTGGAGGTGGGGAGTGTGCACTTCTCTGCTCTTCGTTCAGTCTCCAAGATCACTTGGGTCCACGACCTCAGAAGTGGCCTTCTGTCAGCCCTCAGTGACCGGGACCCTGCAAGACAGAGAGGCCTTGCCCTGTGCTTCTCTGTCTGCCCCCCCCCCCCCAGCAGCAAAGGGACACAATCAAAAGTTTTTGTGAGAAAAAGGGATGCATTCTCTGTCCTTGTCTGAAAATCGAGCCCTGGGGATACAGCCCCTGGAGGTGCAGTTCCCAGAAACCGCCACCAGGAGGCACCACTCAAAGCTTCTGGCTGCTTGGGAGCTAGGCTGGCCCTAGCCCAAGGACAGTTTATTTGCAAGCTGCGTTTTGTTTTTGTTTTGTTTCGTTTTACTGTCTTCAAAGCCCTGTCTTATCTAAAAATAGAATTTCCCCCAGACTGCTGCTGTCCCCAGCTCAGGTTGAGGCTGGCCAGCCGGTCAACATTATAACTTGTCTGTTAGGGACAGAGTTAAGGGACCTTAACATGATAACTTGTCACTTAGAGGTAGAGCAAAGGGGCCTTTGTGGCCCTGGCAAGGGCTGTGCAAGAATCCAGACGCCACTGCCTCAGCCGGATGTAGCTGAGGGCAGGAAGGCATGATTTTAAGCCTGGGCCCTGCAGCCACAACTGCTTGAGGCGAACGTGGCTTTGGACATTTTACTCTGCTTCCTCAGGCCTCAGTTTCCTCATCTGTAAAATGGGGAATGATATACCGATCAGCATTGTTTGGCATCCATGACGTAATACAAGTAAATACATACGAGGCAGCTGGGCCTGGGAGGACCGGCCCAGCAAAAGTCATCAGGTGTCCCCATGCTGCCACAGCTCACTCAGCTGGCAGGGCAGTTTGTCCATAGGGGAGGAGTGGGTTTGGGGTGGCAATTGCAGGACGCCAGACACGTGGGGATTTCTGTCCCTCCTCCCTCTGGGAAGACTCTGGGCACACCTTGTGGGCTGCGGCCGTGCGGATGGCCAGCTCAGCATCCCGGACACTCTGTTTGTCCCTCCTTCCCTCTGCACATGCCGGTGACACTTGGTCCAAAGTTTGCCTTGAGAAGGGGTTTCCTGCAGTGAGTGTGAGCCTCACTATTAGGCTATTGGGGGCCTGCAAATGCCCACAGAAGGCCCCCCTATTGTGTGTGTGTGTGTGAGAGAGAGAGAGACACTTGGCTGCCATTTTGGGAGACAATTTGGGAAAGGATGGGGGGCTCTGTTTCCAGAATACCACATCCCCCCCATTCCTCACACCCCCTCATCAGGGCCTGGGATCCCCGAGTCCCCATTCTTTCTGGGGCCACCCCCTCTGAGAGTGACCCTCCATCCTGCTGGGGGAAGGGCTCCTACACAGACTCGGCCACTGCTCCTGCGCAGCCCCTCTCCCCAGCCCTGCATCAGGCCCCTCGGCCTTTCCACTTGCTCAACCTGCTCCAACTGACGAAGGAAGCCTCCTGCCCCCCGGGCTCTCACTCCCGCTCCTGCCCGATTTCCCCACGGTCCTCTCCATGCCTTCACGTCTAGGTCACTGGTCCACGCTCTCTTCTCTGGCTTCTGCCCCCGTGTTTTATCAAGAGGGTTTTTGTGAGGACCTCAGCTTCGGCCCTGGGGAGAGGGGCATGTGGGGCCTGTCACGGTGGGGTGGGGCTGCACTGCGTCCCCTGAGGGAACGAACGAAAAGCCAAGCGTAAGACCAACCCCCAGGGCCACCCTGTGGAGCTGTAGTTCCCAAACCAAAGGAAACCCTGAGCGATTCCTGGGACAAAAGTGGCGTTCTCCCCGACCCCCAAATCCTTCTATGGCTGTGACCCCCAGTGAGAAAACGGCTGTTCCCCACCCTGCACACGTGACCTGCAAATGCATGAGTCCCTGTGTCTCTTTTCCTTAAAGACCTGTCGTGCTTCCCGTTTGCCGAGCCGGCGCTCCAGCTCTGACCGCCTTGGGTCTTTTCTCCCTGGGGTGCGTGTGCCCCACAGCTCGGCGCTGCCCCCCACCCTGGACACTGCGGACGCCCGGCTCCCACGCGCCCTCACCTCCTCCAGCCTCAGCGCCCCCGCCTGTGATCCTCACGGTGGGGCTGTGAGCTCCAGGCCCGGCTTCCTAAGCTGCTCAGTGAACACGCGGGGCCCTGGCGGGCAGTCTGTGCCCCTGTGTCCCCCACCCTGCCCCTGCGCATTCCCATCTGGTGGAATGAGGTTGAAACAGACTGAGGGGGGATGTTGAAGGCCTGATAAGGGATCGGACTGAGCATGGAAAGGGAGAGGAAAAGGCCTCATGGACGGTAAGAGAGGGGCTCCCTGCCTCGCCCCCCACCATTTCCTCAGGTCGGGACCGCCTCCACCCAGGGACGCCTGAAAGTGGCCCTTCAGAGGGTCCTCTGACCTCACTGTGGCCAGAACTGGTGGACATTTGCAAACTTCTCTGCGGTGTGACCTACTCCTTCCAGAACCTTCCTCCTTGTTTGCCTTTGCGGACATACGGTCCTCTGGGCTCTGCTCTGACCTCCCCAACTGCTCCTTTGCAGTGTGTCTGGGGGACATTCTACTGACCCCTCAGAGGCAGAGCCCTCTCCCATGACGGCTTCCTTCTCAGCCCTTTTCTCCTTGCACCTCCTAGGTCCCCAGGGAATCTTTTCCACTCTTGGTACCAAAACTGCCCACAGGCCCATGAAATCCAAGTTCTCCAGTGAGATGCTCCCCAGAGCTCTGGACCCATGTGAGGGGTCCTGGCTGCCTCCAAGGCTGGCATCACCTGCCCATGGGGGACCCAACTCAGAGCTCTGGGGTCCCTCTGGTTTCCTCCCCGCCGACCCTGGTTCCATCCCCTCAAAGAGATGCCCCCTCGTAACCTGCAACTGTGACCTTATTCGGAAAAAAAGAGCCTTTGTGAGTGTGATTAAGTTAAGGATCTCAAGAAGAGAGAGTGTGGATCAGGCTGGGCCCTAAATTCAATGACAAGTGTCCTTAGAAAGAGAGAAGACACAGAGTGGAGCCACAGGAAGATGGGGGCCAGCCACCACACGCCAAGGCCCGGAGCCACCAGCAGCTGGACGGGGCGAGGAAAGATCCTCCCCCAGAGCCGTAGGAGGGAGCACAGCTGCAGAGACCTCGATCTCAGCCCTCCAGCCTGCAGAACGGCCAGAAGGACATCTGCGTTAAGCCCCGCCGTTTGTGGCATGGTGCTACGGCAGCCGCAGGACGCTGACACCGCCAGCCCGGGAAAGGACCCACATTCTGCTCGTCCCACCCAGCGACGTCCCTGAAGTGCCAGGCGCGGCCCCGTGCCCCCAAGTCTCAGAGGCAGTTAGGCCTCACGAGAGCCCTGTGTGCTGTCATGATCACTACAGGTGGGGACAGTCAGGCGCAAGCCGTCCAGAAGCTTCCCTGGCTCACCCAGAGCATGGGCTGGAATCCAGGTGCCAGCAGGCTCGCTGGGAGCCCTGCTCCCAACACCACCCAGAGCTCCTAACGTGGGGCCCAGGGGGCCCAGGGATAGGGTCTGGGGGCTCCGCAGGCTCGGATAAGAAAGATGCATCTTTTATTTCACTGATGGCCAACTGAGATTTGGCTTTCGCTTCCACCCTCTGTAGAGGCTGGCCCCGAGTTGTACAAGCAGCGGACTGTGGCTCGGTCAATAGCAGAGCCCCAGGTGTCTCCGTATCCTGCCTCAGTGGGTCCGGGCAGCCTGCGATGTTGTCTGCTTCCTAGCAGTTTGAAATCACCTGTCGTCATCCAGCCCACCGCCCCGTCTCGCCATTTAATGCGTTGATAGAGAAGCACGCAGATTCATTCTGAGGTTGCAATTTGTGCCATACTCTGGTAATACTCTGATTTAATGTTTAATTTGATTTAATATTTTGAGATACTATATTGATAGTATCTCAACGTCATTGGTTTCTTTGTAGCCCTATGTGCTTTGTTTGATGCACTTTTATTTTTTTTATTTTTTTTATTTTTGAGAGAGAGAGAGAGCAAGTGGGAGAGGGGCAGAGAGAGAGGGAGACACAGAATCCCAAGCAGGCTCCAGGCTCTGAACTGTCAGCACAGAGCCCGACACGGGGCTCAAACCCACAAACTGTGAGATCATGACTTGAGCTGAAATTGGGGGCTTAACTAAGCCTCCCAGGTGCCCCTACATTTTTAAAAAAATGTTTATTTTTTTTATTTTGAGAGAGAGAGAGAGAGAGAGAGCGAGCGTGCACATGAGTAGGGGAGGGGCAGAGAGGGAGAGAGAATGAGAGAGCTTGCACATGAGTAGGGGAGGGGCAGAGATAGAGAATCTCAAGTAGGCTCCATGCTGTCAGTGCAGAGTCTGATGTGGGGCTCGATCTCGTGAACTGGGCCCTTCCGTCCCACCGATCCCGTGCCAATGCGCCGCCTCTCAAGGACCATCCAAGTCCTTGTCATCTGTGACCTTCGTTGTTGCTAGAAAGAGGCTCTCACGGCCCCTGCTGCCTTTGCCAGCGTCTACCCTTCAAGACCCCCCGCCATCCAGTCCCCACCTCTCCCACGACTTCCCTGCCCCCAGGAGCACGTCTGTCTCCCCAGCCTGGCAGATAGGGCCCTCTGTCATGGGCCCTGATCCCTCTCCGGGCCCTGTCCGCCCCCTAGCGTGCTCTGCTGTTCCGGCTTCAGCCCTCCGCCCCTCCTCGGGCTCCCCCTCTGGCCCAAAGCTCCCCTCAGCCCCTCATGTCACAGCCACTTTACTCCTCACAACACTTGCACGTGCTGTTCCCCCTGCCTGGAGCAGACTTCCTCCACCTTGTCTCTTAAGCCCACCTTTTCTTTTTAAACGAGCGGTTATGTACGCACGGCGGGCATCACTGACCCCAGTGAGCGTTCTCCGGTACTCTGCACAACAGCCCCACGAAGGTGTGTGACCCCATTCTCACAGAACCAAGGCTCAGAGAGGTGAAGGAACTTGCTCACGGTCACACAGCGAAGGATGGAACCAGGGTCTGGCTCCGCAGCCCCACCCCCCATCACTCCAGTCTGCCCCAAGCCCCCTCCCCCCAGAGAAGGCTGCCCTGCCCCCCATCGCACCCCTGGCTGGGTTACGTTGCCACCATGCACCGCGATTAATTTACCATTTGTGTGAGTCTTGTCTATGTCTGACTCTCCCGTTAGATTGTGACTTCTGTGGGGCCGGGGACAGGATTTGTCGTGCTCGAGACACCTCATGTCACATGAAGGAATGACAACCTGGGAGGGACCCATGAGAGACCCCGAGTAGGGTTGAGGTGGGGTCTGGCGGGGGTGGGAGTGAGTGGGGTGGGTGGCCGGATTTGTGGAGCCCACAGGGGACGGGATCACATCAGCTCCACCACTGGCTGCAGCCAGAGGCAAGCTTGGTTACGTGACATCCTGTAGTCCACGCCCTCGAACAGGTCCACACCTGGTCCTCCCGGGTTTACAATCCATGCCAAGCCCAGCTCCTGCCCCACCAGCACACCCAGGTGTCAGAGGAGAGAGCAGAAGGGACATAAACCCCAGGCCTCTGGAGAGACTCGGGCCTGGGGCAGGGCACAACAAGACAGTCTTTAACTCCCCGAGTCCCTGGGAGGACGCGTGGTGTCCCCTGGCTGTGGTATGCATGGGGCCGCTAATGCTGCAGGGTCAGGTGTGACTCGCCCCCCACCATGTCCATACACATCCCCATCCACACATCCTGGGGGATCTATTCCTGGAGCCCAGATGAGGCTCCCAGATTCTACCCGGTGCCCTGTAGGGATGGGGCTTGCGATGGGTCATCACAGACAGGAATAGCTAATCGTGTCCCACGGACAACGGGTTACCCTCAGGAAGTGATAACCCCGTGCATGCCGCTCTGGGAGTTTGGCTCCAGCAGAGGGGATATACTTTGGGACCCCCGGACTTGGCCTCGATCTCAGCTCAGCTTTGCTCATGAACTCATCGCACAACTCGCAGCAGGTAACCCTAAACTCTGAGACTCCATTTCTTGATGCGTGAAATGGGTGAGATTGATCTGAAGGGGACTCTAGTGCATCAGAGGTGGGAAAGTTCTGGGTCTGGCTGGAAGAATCCAAATACACCGCCAACGGCAGGCTAGACACACAGGTCACCGACACCGGAGGAACGGGGGTGCCCCCCCAGCCCCGTTTCATGGTCCCGTACATCGCTCCCTCTGTATCCACATCCTATGCATGCGGATCTGCAGTTCTCATGAGAAGGATGCTGTGCTAGATTAAAATCAGCCACAACCTCACCGTGGCTGCAGATTCTTGGTCTCTCCTCCCACCAAAAGGTGGCATCTCTTTCCCCATCCTTGAGTCTGACTGGCTTTGCGACTTGAGTGATACAAGGTAGCAGTGATGATACAATGCGTGTCCCCAGCCTAGGCAGCTGGAAGCCTGGTGTATTTCTACCTCTTGCACTCCTGCCGTCATCACGAGAAGGACACGCCTTGCCAGCCTGCTGGCCCCAGGAATAGGAAGAGAGATCCATGGAGCAGACCCACGTCTAGCTGAGCCAGCTGAACACAGCTGACCCCAGCCAAAATCCAGATACAGAAGAATAATAAGGCACTGAGTTTTGGGACTGCTTGTTACACAGCAACAGCTCACTGACAGGAGAACAGAAAAGAGTAAAAGACAACAGTCTAACCGAGTAGAACATGGAGCTGGGCAACCTCCATTATCAGGGTGCACGACACCCGTCCTTTGGTGTCTTGGCACTAAGCTCTGGCATCACAGAAATGATGCCATTGTGAGGAAAGTCACAGCACAGAAAAGAAACCAGTCGGGGCCCCAGGGGCCTTCAGGACTATTGTCTCTCCCCTGACAGGCCAAGAGCAGCGTAACTATCTCAAGTGTTTATGGATCCACGTGGCACCCCCCTCCCATTCTTTCCGACACCACGAGCAGGGTGGGTAAGCCAAGAGGTGTTTTCTGGGAGGATCATTAAACACTTTCAATGCTTGGCACGCGGTAGATGTCCGGTTCAAGGGACCCTTCTCACCATATCCCAAGTGGCCAACCCCCAGCATAAGTTGTGTTGTGATATTTCGGTCCCTCTCATTCTTAGGAAGTGCCCGCTGTGTCTAACTGGAATCAGAGACCTTGCTCACAAGGTCAGCTCTGCTGGTTAACTGCTGCCCACGTTTTAAGAACTGATTTAGCCTCCGTTATAAGACTCTCAATGACCAGGTCTTTCCCCCTCCCCTCCCCCTCCCCCACCCCCCCTTCCTTCTGGCCCACAGACTTCTAGATCTTTTGCCTAAAAGTTTTTCTGTCCTGTGATGACCGTCCCCTGCCTTCTGGCCATTTGCCCTGACTCTGCGCTTCCTGCTTTGCAGACCCTCCTTGTGGAGGCTTGGCACGGGCCCTGCTTCCTGCTCTGACCCTCAGGCACCGTGCAGGCCGGCCTCAGGGGGCTTACCTGGAACTGGCTCGGAGCCTCTGTGCTCTGTTCCCTGGTACCTTCCCAAGTCGTCTGGCCTGGTTCCAGCTTCCCCAGCCCGCTGTCTCCTGAGCTCTGGCGGGAGGTTCGCGTGGCTCCTGAACTTGTTCTCACAGAAGTACGTGCATTGCTTGGGGTGACGTCCGCAGATGGAGGCACAGCTGATGCAGTCCCTCAGGAGCTGGTCGTAGTACCTGCCTTGCTCCTTGTGGCAGCTGAGTGACTCTGGGGGACAGAAATGAGCGGTGCTACTGGGAGACAGGGACCTGCGGGACCCGTGAATCTGGACTCCAAGGCTTCACAGTTGAAAAAAAAATCACAGGGCGCCTGGGTGGCTCAGTCGGTTGAGCGTCCTACCTCGGCTCAGGTCATGATCTCACGGTTTGTGGGTTCGAGCCCCGCGTCGGGCTCTGTGCTGACAGCTGACAGCTCGGAGCCTGGAACCTGCTTCCGATTCTGTGTCTCCCTCTCTCTCTGCCCCTCTCACACTCTGTCTCTCTCTCTCTGTCTCAAAAATAAATAAACATTGGGATGCCTGGACAGCTCAGTTGGTTAAACGTCCAACTTCAGCTCGGGTCACGATCTTGCGGTTTGTGAGTTCGAGCCCCACATCAGGCTCTGCGCTGACAGCTTGGAGCCTGGAGCCTGCTTTGGATTCTGGGTCTCCCTCTCTCTCTGCCCCTCCCCCACTCACACTCTGTCTCTCTGTCTCTGAAAAATAAATAAACATTAACAAAATTAAAAATATAAATAAACATTAAACATAAAAATCACAATGCGGGGCGCCTGGGTGGCGCAGTCGGTTAAGCGTCCGACTTCAGCCAGGTCACGATCTCGCGGTCCGTGAGTTCGAGCCCCGCGTCGGGCTCTGGGCTGATGGCTCGGAGCCTGGAGCCTGTTTCCGATTCTGTGTCTCCCTCTCTCTCTGCCCCTCCCCCGTTCATGCTCTGTCTCTCTCTGTCCCAAAAATAAATTAAAAAAAAAAAATGTTGAAAAAAAAAAAATCACAATGCAATTCCCCGGAAGAAATTCCAGAGTGATGCAAGGCCTTTCCCAATACGTGAGTGGAAGGCTATACATTGTCCAATAAATACTGTCTTAGCTACAATATATACTTTTGATCCGTAGTATTTTTCCTATATTTACTTTACCCTATTTTTACTTTTCATTATTATTTCTTCTTTGACCTATAGATTATTTAAAAGTGCCTTTCCTGGGGCACCTGGGTGGCTCAGTCAGTTAAGCATCCGACTCTTGATTTCGGCTCCAGTCGTGATCTCACAGTTCATGAGTTCAAGCCCCACCATGACCTCCATGCTGACAGTGCTGAGCCTGCTTGGGATTCTCTCTCTCTCTCTCTCTCTCTCTCCCTCTCTTCCCCTCCCCTACTTGTGCACACATACACCAGCTCTTTCTTGTCCTCAAAGTAAATAAATAAAACTTAAAAAAAAACCCGCAACAACTTAAAAAGTGCATTTCTTAGCTTCTAAACATAAGAATTTTCTAGGTGTCTTTTAAAATTGAAGTCTGGGTTGTTACATCATCACATAAGTCGTGTACTTGCATTTTCCCAACTTCATAAAGGTGGAACCTTTCATTTTAACATAAGGATTGGAGGAAGAGGCCAGAAACCACCTTGGCAAGTTGAGGGAGGGGGCTGGAAGGGAGAAGGAAAAGCTCAAATTAATAGTGTTTCTTTTGTTGTAATGAGTGAGAATTCGAAGAGCTTAAACAGGGGTCAGTGCCAAGGAGCAGAGGCCACGCAAACTACAACTTAATCACACTTGCTGTAAGAGAGGAATTTTTAAAAGATGTTTATTTTTGAGAGAGAGAGAGAGAGAGAAGAGATGGGTGGGGGGACAGAGGATCTGAGGCAGGCTCTGAGCTGTCAGCAGAGATCCCGATGCGGGACTCGAACTCACAAACCATGAGATCATGACCTGAGCTGAAGTCGGATGCTTAACCGACTGAGCCACCCAGCGCCCCTCAGAGAGCAATTTTGAGTGCATAACAGCAATCTATACTTTCACAGGGCAAGTTTCCCTTGTCTTAAAATAAGATTCTATTTATGTGCAAATGGGACTCACAGATCTTTAAGGGCACATTCCAGAGGCAGTGCCAGATAGAGGGTAAGAACACAGACTTCAAGGTCAGACAGGGTTAAGAGCATCCCTGGCCCTACCTTTGAAGGTTGTGGGGTCTTAGCCTCTCCATGCCTCAGTTTCCTCACTTCCAGGACAGAGGTAATAATAATATTGACATCTTAGAGTCGCTATGAGGATTTGAAGTTCCCGGCACAGTGCCCGATGCGTGATAAGAATTTTGGGTGAATGGGAGGTTTAACTAGAATATTCATTGGTGCCTCTTTGCAGCACAAACACAGCAGCTCTTATGTCCTTGACCGAAGAAAGGAAAAGACCAGGAAGACGGTCGACCCGGGATCTCAGGGAAGATTCAGATGGGACCGGTGACCTCCCCCTGCCCCGTCTCTGCCCCGGGGTCCCACTAAGTCACATAGGACCACTGGCTCCGCCACTCATGAGACAGAGTTGACATGAGGGCAGTGGTGTTCCCGGGGTCTTATGTGTGGACCCCCTCCCCTCCTCAGGGCCCCCGGCGTGGCTGTTGCAGGTGCTGTCCGAGCTCCCCAGAGCACCAACCCTCACTGCCCAACCCCATAAACTTCCCCTATGACCTTGATATTTCCTATTGTGTTTTCTACCTCCCTGCCTTTGCCCATACTGGTCCTTCCTGGAGTGCCCTGCCCCCCGCATCTGACTGCCGCGTCTACAGACCCTTAATAATCTATCTCCGGTGCGCTTACTCCAAAAATGCTTCCCTGCCCCCCAACCCATCAGCTGGGGGGGTGGGGCATCTCTCCCAACTGTAGCGTTTTATGGTACTTTACTCTTCTCCCCTGAATTGTAGTTATTTCTCCCGTCAGATGATACTCCTTTCAAAGGATCACATCAGTTTCCTATTTTCAAGGGGCTAGAGAGTTCCATGAATATTCGTGGAATGACACAATGAATATTCTACCTCCTAATGATAGAAGAGTCAACCGTGAATAGTGTAGAGTCATGGCTTTGGAGTCAGAGAGTCCTGGTTCAAATCCTAACTTTTCCATTATTATGCTGTGTGACCTTGGGCAAGCAACTCAGCCTCTTTGAGCTCTACTCAATCCGTATTTATGAATCGCTTACTATGTTTCAGTCACGGTGCTAGGCTCAAAAGGAGTTCGCGGACTGATGGTTGAGGTATACATGAAACAAATACACACAAAAGAACGTAACACAAATCATGAGAAGTTCCATCAAGGAGAAAAACAAGTTATGAAAAAGAATAACAAACACGGGCACCTGGGTGGCTCAGTCAATTAAGCGTCCGACTTCCGCTCAGGTCACGATCTCACAGCTGGTGGGTTCCCGCGTCGGGCTCTGTGCCGACAGCTCAGAGCCTGGAGCCTGCTTCGGATTCTGTGTCTCCCTCTCCCTCTGCCCCTCCCCTGCTTGCACTCTGTGTCTCTCTCTTTCAAATATAAACAAGCATTGAAAATAAAAGAATAGCAAGGGGAATATCTTTTCCAAGACAATCAGAAAAACTTGGATATAGCCTGAGTACAGATGATGCTAAGGAATTATTGCTGTGGGTGACGAGATATTAAGGTTATATTTTGAAGGCCTTTATGTGTTGGGGATTCATGATCTAGTATTTACAGGTAAAGTTACATGGGCTCTTGGATTTGCTTTAAAATGCACGAGCAAAAAAGAAAAATGGTTGGGGGATAAAAAGGCAGAATCTATAAAGCTCATGATGGGTAGATAGGGATTTATTATGCTATCCTCTGTGATAGTTCCTGTAATAAAAAGCTTCAAAAGCAAGTCAGAACAGAAAATGACAAAGGGGGATTTAATATATTAGGCCATCAGATAAGACCTCTGACATTTGGCCTGAGACCTGAAGGTTGGTTGAATAGGAGGGAGCCGAGGGAAGAATAACAGGGAAAGGCATGCTAAGCAGAAGATACAACATGTGCCAAGGCCCTGAGGCAGGAAGAAACACAGCATGTTCAAGAAACTGCAAGGAGGCCAGTGTGGCCAGAGCAGAAAGATCCGGGGGTAAAGGGGTGCCACAGTGTACATCTCCTTCCCCCACCTCCTTCTCAGGCACCCAAGTGCAATGGGCCAGGGGGATCTCTGCAGGGAAGGAAGGGGTGATCCAGCCCATGGGGCTCAGGCCCCAGAACTCACTGCAGAATGCTGCACAGGTGCGTGGAATCTGATGGCTGCAGATGAGTTTGCAGGAGAGGCAGATGTTCAGTAGGGGATCCCAGTACTGTTCTTCGGGGCACTGACCCATGGCCACCCCCATCCGCAGGCCCTGTGGAGCTGAGAGGCAGGGAGCATGAGGGTAGCTGGCACCCTGCCGTAGGTCAGAACCCAGCCTCTCCCACTCACATTCCTACTCTGTCCCGGCACGCAGAGGGGGAACCAGACAAAGCTAGCTTCCAACCCCAGCTGCACTTGCTGGGTGACCTGGGGCAACCATCTCAAGTCCCCAAACCTCGGTTTCCCCATGTGTGAGATGGCAGTTCTGGGGCCGCCGCTCTTCCACCAGCTGTGCCCTTCTCATCCTCGTTCTTTGTCCTGCCTAATGTGCCTCTTTCGACCACAGTGCCTTTTCACCTGCTTGTCCCTTTGCATAAAATGCCCTTCTTCCCTCTCTGCTGGTTATTTTTTCCTGATCCTTTAGGTCACTGTTTCAATTTCATTTCCTCAGAAAAGCCCGACTCTCTTCCCAGATTAGGACACTCCTCTTCTTCTGCACTACTTGTCACTGTTTTCACTTCACTTTTATGACTGGGACTATTTGATAGTGTCTCCCCCATTAGCTGCGAGCATCATGCAGGCGAGAACTCTAATTTTTTTGTGCACCGCTCGGCCCTCAGAACCTAGATAATGCCTAGGACATATTAGGTGCTCATTAAGTGAATAAAAAGAAAAGCAGATCCAGCCAGTGCCTAGCATACAGCAAGCATTCAATAAATGTCGACGTCCTTCCCCTTCTCTTCTTTTACTGCGGTATGAGACACACAAAATGATGTGTGTAAAATGCACAGATCTTAGGTGTGCGACTTGATGAATTTTTCCATATGTATACACCTGTGTCACAACCCACATCAAGGCCTAGAAATTTCTTGCTCCCTGAAGACTCTCTTGGGTCCCCTCCCGTCCAATACTTCACTTCCGCCGGTAACTTCTATTCTGACTTTTATCCCTGTAGGTCATTAATATTGCCCATCCTTGAACTTTTGTGTCTGGGTGTTGGCTCCGCAAGATATCTGGGACACATTCTCTCTTGAGGCTCTCTCAATCATTTGCTTTGTATTGACGAGTCTCCCATTTTATGAATGCACCACGTTTTCTAGAATTTTCTGCCTGATTTCCTGGTATTAGCTTCTCCAAAACGATATTTCTCCTCAAAGGGAAAGAGAGCGGAAGAAGTTACTGCAGCAGGAGACAGATGTGAGCAACATTTTGGAATATGGAAGGCATGTGGGCTGGGGTGACTGACTTCAGTTAAAGGTCTCTTTTCTTTGATGCCCGCAGGGAGAAGGAAGCTGACTTGAGCCACAGAACCCCAGGAAGCCTCTGGAACTGGAGGTACCAAGTATCTCTGACAACAGGAGATGGGAAGGCAAAACAATGAAAGAAAGACTGGTTGAAAATGTACAGAAAGACAGCTTGACCCCAGCCGGATTCCATCTCCAGGCAGGTAACAGCCTCTCACCAACCCGAGCAGAAGATTTGGTGTCTTCTCAGGCACAGCTGAGGGCAGCCCTAAGGTCCACACTCCCCAAAATACTACCTAAGGAGTAGTGTGACCATGTTTTTAAAAAACGTCTCCTTCCCCATCCAGCAACTGGCAGGGAATCAATAGACCCTTCTCTGGGAAAACCGACCCAGAGGAAAAGACCTAAAAGCACTAACTGGGAGATTCTCTCAAGAAAATGACCAAGTTTGCTGCTTGACCCTCTGAGAGCAAAGCTTCTACATTAACAACCCCATTCATTTACCCAGAACTTCCAACAGCTGTTTCTGCCTCAATCTGAGTTTGAGCCAAAAGCCACAGGTCACCTGATATTGGAGTGCCACCCCTACATGAAAGAGAACTCAAACAAAGCAAGCAGAAGGGACATGCTGGGAGCCAAGAGAGACAATGCAAGGAACTGAAGAAAATTAAAAGGCAACAATACCAACAGTTGATATTGATATTGATATTGATATTGATACTGATATTGATAGAAAGATAGATGAATTTTTACATTCATGAAAAAGAATGAGTACTGTCTTTAAAAAAGAATATGCATAGAACAACTGAGAATTATTAGACATTAAAAATATAATAGCCAGAATATAAACATCAGTAGAAGGGGTTGCAAGATGTAATTGAAGAAATTTCCTAGAAAATAGGGAGAGAAAAGATACGACAATTGTACAATCACTTCAGGAAGCCCAGAGGTTGATTAAATGGGAGCTTCCGGACTTCAAGGATACAGCTTCCAGATTCAAAGAACCAGTCGGGTGTCTGGCACAATAAATTCTCACAAGCCATGACCCATCATCATAAAACGTAGGAGGACCAGAGATTAAGAGCAGGTTCTAAAACCTTCTCGAGAACAAGCAGGCTACCCACAGAGTTCCGTTAGGAAGTCAGCGGAGATCCCAAATCAAAACTGGGATGTGAGAACAGTGTCAGGGCAGACGGCAGAGTAGGAGGGCCAGTAATCTGCCCTCCCGCCTAACAGATGTTGAGCTGGCAGCAACCATCTGAAGTGACTGTTTTGGAAGTTATCCCAGGGAGAACTGGAGGAAGAAGCTGGTACATTTTTGGAATTTTGGTGCATCTCAATGTATTTCATGGTGGTGGCTAGCATTCCTTGGTCTCCAACCCCACGTATGCCGCTGTGCAGGCAGCTGCTCATGTTGCCGGTGAAACTTGCTGGAACCCCGATGGGTGAGGAGGACCTTGTCCTCCAAACATTGGGGTTGTAGGTTCGGATTGCTGTTTGCTGCTTTTGATCAGTGAGGGGCTGGCACAGAGGTTGGTGACCATTGTTTCAACCCCCAACGGCTGAGGTGGCTTCCAGGGAATTTTAAAGAGATGGTGCTCTTCTCCCCCCAGCTCTTGGGAGCCAGACATTTAAGGAAATCTTTGTCCGGTCACTGGCTGACTGCAGAGATAAAGGAACAAAAACTTCAGTGACCACACACAATAAATACATACTTTGCAAAAATAGTTTGGAAAAGCCACAAATGGATTCCAGCCATCAACAAGCAAGATACAGTAATCCCTGAGAAACGGGAGAATTAGAATTACTACAACAGAATACTCAAAATATCCAGTTCTCAGAAAACTTACGAAACATACAAAGAAATGAGAAAATATGGCACATTTACAGAAAAAAGAATTTGACAGAAATTTTCCCTGAGGAAGCCCAGACGTTGGAAATATTAGTCAAAGATGTTAAATCAACCGTCTTAAGTATATTCAATGCCTAAAGAAAATCATGGACAAAGAACTAAAGGAAATAAAAAAATTATGTATGAATGAAGTATGAGAATATGAGTAAAGAGATAGAAGTTGTAAAACAGGAACCAAAACTTGGAAGCAAGCAAGGTTTCCTTCAGTAAGGAAATGGATAAACTGTGGTACACCCAAACAATGGAATTTACTCAGCACTAAAAAGAAATGAGTTATTGGGGCACGTGGGTGCCTCAGTGGGTTAAGCATCCAACTTCAGCTCAGGTCATGATCTCATGGCTCGTGGGTTCAAGCCCTGCATTGGACGCTGGGCTGACAACGCAGAGCCTGGAGCCTGCTTCAGATTCTATGTCTCGCTTTCTGTCTCTCTGCCCCTATGCTCTTTTTCTCTCTCTCTCTCTCTCTCAAAAATAAACATTAAATTTTTTTAAAAAGGAATCGAGTTATCAAGCCATGAGAACACAGGGAGGAATCTTAACTGCATATTACTAACTAAAAGAAGCCAAGCTGAAAAGGCTACTACTGCATGATTATAGCTATCTGACATTCTAGAAAAGGCAAGACTATGGAAACAGTAGAAAGATTAGTGGTTGTTAGGGGTTGGGGAAGGGAGCACTGAAATTATTCTGTTTGATACTATCATGGTGGATACATGTCCTTCTACATTGGTGAAATCCCGTAGACTGTACAATGCCAAAAATAAGCGTTAGTGTAAACTTATGGACTTTGGGTGATAATGATGTATTAACATAGGTTCATCCATTGTAACAAATGTACCACTTTAGTGCAGGATGTTCATCGTATAGGACGCTGTGCATGTTTGGGGGAATGAGGTATAGGAGAACTAACTCTCTGTACTTCCCACTTAATTTTCCCATGAACCCAAAACTGCTCTAAAAATAGCCTATTAAAAATGGAAACAGGGGCACCTGGGTCGCTCAGTCGGTTAAGCATCTGACTCTTGATTTTGGCTCAGGTCATGATCTCATGGTTCATGAGATCAAGTCCCACGTCGGGCTCTGCTTTAACAGCACAGAACCTGCTTGGGATTCTCTCTTTCCCTCTCTCTGTGACCATCCCCTGCTTGTGTTTGCTCTCTCTCTTTCTCTCTCTCTCTGTCTCTGTCTCTCAAAATACATTCTTATAATTTTTTTTAAATAAAAAAGTGGAAACAAAAAAATTCTGGAATTGAAAAATCTAATAAATGAAATGAATAAAGGTCACTAAAGGGGCTCAACAACAGATTTGAGCAGGCAGAAGAAAGGACAATTGAATTGCTTAGTCTGAGAAGCAGAAATTTTTAAAAATGAGGAAAAGTGAACAGAACATGAAGGACTTGTGGGGCCCCATCAAACATGCCACCATAAATTTTTAGGAGTTCCAGAAAGAGAGAGGAAGAGAGAGAGAGAGAGAAAAGGACATAATATTTGAAAAAAAATAAGGCTGAAAACTTCTCAAATCTTAGGAAAGACATAAATATATGTTCAAGAGCCTCAATGAACTCTAAATAAGGTAAATTCAAAGAGCCCAATGCTGAGACACATTGTAATCAAAATGTGAGAATTGTAAAAGTTGCAACATAGAAACAACTTTTCACATACAGGTAACCTTCAATAAAATTAACAGCTAATTTCTCCTTGGAAACCATAGAGGTCAAGAGGCAGTGGGATGATATATTTAAAGTCCTGAAAGAAAAAAAAAATTGCCAACCAAGAATTACATATCCAGCAATACTATCCTTCAAAGCTGAGGGAGTTCATTCCCAGTTCATTAGACCTGCCCTACAAGGAATGCTAAAGGGAGTCCTTTGTGTTGAAATGAAAGTACCTTAGATGTAGACACAGCCATGAGAACAGATAAGGGACACTGGTAAAGGTAACTACATAGGTAAATATAAAAGCAAGTATTATTGTACTTTTTGTGTGGTTTGTAACTCCTCTTTTTTTTTTCCTATACGATTTAGTGTAACAATGCATAAAACGATTATAAACCTATGTTAATGGGCATAAAATTCATAATGAGGTAATCTATGACAATAACAATGTAAATGGGAAGGGACAGAGATATAGCAAGAAAATGTTTGTATATTATCAAAACTAAGTTAGTATTAAAATTAAGTTGTTATAAGTTTAAAATGTTAATTATATTCCCCAACGTAACCACTAAGGAAATAACCTTTAAAAGTACAAAAAAGGAGGAGCGTCTGGGTGACTCAGGCGGTTAAGTATCTAACTCTTGATTTCGGCTCAGGTCGTGATATCACGGCTTGTGAGATCGAGCCCTGTGTCATGCTCTTTGCTGACAGCATGGAGCCTGCTTGGGATTCTCCCCCCAACCCCCACTTCGCTGTCTCTGAATAAATCAATAAACATTTAAAAAAAGGAAAGAAAAAGTGAATCAAAATGTTAATGCTACAAGTAACCAACTACATACAAAAAAGGGGAGTAATGGAGAAATTGAGGAACAAAAAACATAAGATACAGAAAACAGATAAACGACAGAAGTAAATCCTTTTTTATCAGTCATCACATCAAAGTAAATGGACTAAATTCCCCTATTAAAAGGCAGAAATTGGCAAATTGGATTAAAAAAGAAAGCAGTATCCATCTATATGCTGTGTACAAGAGACTTCCTTTAGATAAAAGGACGCTAAGAGATTGTAAGTAAAAACAATGAACAATATATTCCATGCAAATAATAGCCAAAAGGGAGCTGAGGCGGTTATATTATTGTCAGACAAAATAGACCTTAAATCAAAAGAGGTTACAAGAAACAAAGAAGGACAAAATATATTGATAAAAAGTTTGATACAGCAAGAAGGTAATAACAATTATAAACATACACGCATCTAACAACAGAGCCCCAAAATATATGAAACAAAAATTGACAGAATCGAAGGGAGAAATAGATAGTTCTACAATAATATTTGCATATGTTAATACCCTGCTTTTCGTAATGGATAGAAGAACCAAGCAAAAGATCAATAAGGAAATAGAGAACTTGAACAACACTATGAATCAATGATATATAATAGACATATACAAATACTACACTCAGCAACAGCAGTATACACATTCTTCTCAGGTGTACATGGAACATTCTCTACGGTGGACCATATATTGGATCACAAACCAAACGTTAACAGGTTTTAAAAAATTGAAATCATTCAAAGTATCTTTTCTGATCTAAATGGAATGAAACTAAAAATCAATGACAGAAGGAAAACTGGAAGATTCACAGACATGTGGAAATTCAACAACATATTCTTAAACAACTGATGTCTCAAAGTGGAAATCACAAGGAAAATTACAAAATATCTTGAGATAAGTGAAAATGAAAACACAAGTTACCAAAAGTTACGGGATACAGAAAAGGTAACGCTAAGAGGGAAATTTATAACTGTAAATGCATATGCACTAAAAAAGAAGAAATTCTCAAATCATAACCTAACTGTACACTATGAGGAACTAGAAAATGAAGCGTGAATTAAACCAAAAGATGGCAGAGGTAAGGAAATAATAAAGGTTAGAGTGGAGATAAATAAAATAGAGAACAAAGAAACTGTACTAGAGAAAATCAACAAAACCAAAAGTCGGTTCTTGGAATAGATTAACAAAATTGACAAATCTTTAGCTAGATTGACTAAGAAAAACAGAAGAGATTCGAATTACTAAAGTCAGAAATGAAAGTGGGACATGAAAAGATGCTCAGCATCACTCACAATCAGGAAAATGCAAATCAAAACCACAGTGAGATATCACCTCACACCTGTCAGAATGACTAAAATCAACAACACAAGGAACAGTAAATGTTGGTGAGGATGTGGAGAAAAAGGAACCCTCTTGCTCTGCTGGTGGGAATGCAAACTGGTGCAGCCACTCTGGAAAACAGTATGGAGGTTCCTCAAAAAATTAAAAATAGAACTACCTTGCAATCCAGGAATTGCACTACCAGGGTATTTACCAAAAAAATACAAAAAAACTAATCAAAGGGATACATGTACCCCTATGTTTCTTTCTTTCTTTCTTTCTTTCTTTCTTTTTTTTCATTTAAATTCAAGTTAGTTTACATATGTGTAGTCTTGGCTTCAGGAGTAGAACCTAGTGATTCATCTCTTACATATGACGCCAGCGCTCATCCCAACCAGTGTCTTCCTTAATGCCCATCACCCATTTCATCTATCCCCCCACCCACCTTCCCTCTAGCAGCCCTCAGTTTGTTCTCTGTATTTAAGTGTCTTTCATGATTTGCCTCCCTCTCTCTTTTTATCTTATTTTTCCTTCCCTTCTCCTATGTTCATCTGTTGAGTTTCTCAAATTTCACATAAGAGTGAAATCATATGTCTTTCTCTGATTGACTTATTTCACTTAGCATAATACCCTCTAGTTCCATCCATGTTGTTGCAAATGGCAAGATTTTATTCTTTTTCATCACCGAGTAGTATTACATTGTATATATAAACCACATCTTCTTTATCCATTCATCAGTCGATGGACATTCGGGCTCTTTCCATACTTTGGCTATTGTCGATAGTGTTGCTATGAAAGGGGGTACATGTGCCCCTTTGAAACAACACACCTGTATCCCTTCGATAAATACCTAGTAGTGCAATTTCTGGGTCGTAGGGTAGTTCTATTTTTAATTATTTGAGGAACCTCCATACTGTTTTCCAGAGTGGCTGCACCAGTTTGCATTCCCACCAACAGCATGCACCCCTATATTAACTGCAGCATTGTTTATAATAGCCAAACTGTAGAAACAGCCAAAATGTCCATCAACTGATGAATGGATAAAGAAGAGGTGATATAGATCTACAATGGAATATTGTTCAGCCATAAAAAAGAATGAACTCTTGCCGTTTGCAACAACATGGATAGAGCTAGAGAGTATAATTCTAAGCGAAATAAGTCTGTCAGAGAAAGACAAACACCATATGATTTCATTCGTATGTGGAATTTAAGAAACAAAACAAACAAACAAAGTTGGGGGGGAGAAAGAGAAGGGTAAACCAAGAAACAAACTCTTGGGGCACCTGGGTGGCTCAGTCAGTTGGACGTCCAACTTTGACTCAGGTTGTAATGTCACAGTTCATGAGTTCGAGACCCACATTAGACTCACATGGAGCCCACTTTGGATCCTCTTTCTCCCTCTCTTTACTCCTCCCCTGCTCACACTCTCTGTCTTTCTCAAAAGTAAATAAACAAAAAAACAAAAAAAGAAACCAACTCTTAACTGTAGAGAACAAATTGATGGTTACCAGAGAAGAAAAGGGTGGGGGGAGGGGGAAAAATAGGGGCTGAGGATTAAAGAGTACACCTATCATGATGAAAATAAAATAAAATGGAAAAAGAGAGAAAGATTAAAAAAAAAAGAAATGAAAGTGGGGATATTACTACAGATTTTATAGATTATGAGAATACTATGAACAATTATACATCCAACAAATTGGGTAACCTAGATAGACAAACTCCTAGAAACATACAATCTATAAGAACTGACACACAAGGAAGGACTATCTGAACAGACCTATATATAACAAGTAAGGAGACTGAACCGGTAATCAGAAACCTCTCAATGAAAAGCCCATGATGAAAAGCCCAGATGGTGTCACCGGTGAATTTTACCAAACATTTAAGGAAGAATTAACATTAGTATTTCTCAGACTCTTCTACAAAATTGAAGAGGAGGGAATACTTCCTAACTCATTCTATGAGGTCAACATTACACTGATACCAAAGCCTAATAAAGACAACATAAGAAAAGAAAATTATAGACCAATATGCCTTATGAATATGGATGTAAAAATTCTCAGCAAAATATTAGCAAATAAATTCCAACAGCATATTAGAAGCATTCTACACCACAGCCAAGTGGGATTTATTCCTGGAATGCAATAATGGATCAATACATGAAAAGCAATCAATGCAACACACCACAGTAAAAGAATGGAAAGAAAACTGTATGTTCATCTCAATGGACATGCAGACATGGATGCAGACAAAGCATTTGTCAAAATTCAACATCTTTCCATGATTAAAAAAAAACACCCAGTAAAGTAGAAATAGAGGAGAATTTCCTCAATATGATAAAAACCATATATGAAAAAACTCACAGTTGACATCCTACCCAATGATGAAAGACTAAGAGCTTCTCTCCTAAGATCAGCAACAAGACAAGAAAGCCTACTTTTCCTCCATCAATTGAACATAGTACTGAAAGTTCTAGCCAGAGAAATCAGGCAAGAAAAAGAAATAAGGTATCCAAATTGGAAAGGAGAAAATAAAATTATCTCTGTTCACAGATGACATGATCTTACATGTCAAGTCCCTAAAAGTTACACACACACACACACACACACACACCTGTTAGAACTAATATTAAGTTGTAGGATACAAAACCAATGCACACACACACACACGCAAATATATATATATATACATACACACACACAAATATATATATACACGAATATATCTATATGCAAGTATATATATACATACACAAATACACACACACACACACACACACACATATTTGCAACAAACAATCCTGAAAGGAAATTAAGAAAACAATTCCATTTACAAATGCGTAAAAAAAGAATAAAATATTTAGGAATAAATTTAACCACGGTGACAAAAAAAAAAGTATATCCTGAAAAACTACAAAACACTGCTGAAATTAAAGAAGCCTAAATAAAAGACATCCTATGTTCATGGACTGGAAGACTTAATGTTGTTCAGATGGCAATACTCCCCAAAGTGATCTACAGATTCATTACAGTCCTTAACAAAATCCCGGTGACTTTTTTACACAGATACAAGAATTCATCCTAAAACTTCATATGGAATTGCAAGGGGCCCTGAATAGGCCAAAGTAATTTTGAAGAATAAGAAGAGTTGGAGGATTACCTTCAAATGTATCAAAGACCTAAACTTCAGACTAAAACTATAAAACTTTTAGAGGAAAACCGGGTAACACCTTCACGCATTCCATCTGGTAATTCCACTTTTGATACAACACTTAGATATGTTGGGTTTCATCAAAATTAAAAACTTCTGTCCATCAAGACAGTAAAAACAAAAAGCTCACAGAATGGGAGCAAATATTTGCAAATAACATCTCTGATAAGGGATTAATAGGCAGAAGACATAATAAACTCCTGAGACTCAACAGCCAAAACAGAAACAACTCAAGTCAAAACTGGGCAAAAGACTTGAGTTGACGTTTCCCCAAAGATGGCATCCAAATGGCCCATAAGCATATAAAAATACTCAACATCGCCAGTCATTGGAGAAATTTGAATCGAAACTACAGTGAGACACCACTTCATGCTCATTAGAATGGCTATTATCCAAAAAGTGAAAAATGAGTCTTGACAAGAATGTGGAGAAATTGGGACCCTCATGCATTGATTGCGGGAATGAAAAATGTTGCAACTATTATAGAAAACACTTTGATGTTTCCTCACAAAGTTACATATAGAGCTACCATATGACCCAGCAATTCCACTCCTAGATATACATCCAAAGGACCTGAAAGCAGCGATTCACATAGATACTTGTACACTAATGTTCACAGCAGCATTATGCACAATAGACCGAAAGTGGAAAGCCCGTGTTCATCGATAAATGAAGGGATAAATAAAAAGTGCTATATATATATTGGAATATTACTCAGTTATTAAAATGAGTAAAGTACGGACACATGCAGCAACATGGATGAACCTTGAAGACCTTATGGTAAGTGAAATAAACCAGCCACGAAAAGACAGCTACTGTCTGATTCTGCTTACACGAGGCACCTAGAATAGGCGAATTCATGGCGGCGGAAAGTAGACCAGGGGTTACCAGGGGCTGAGGGGAGGGGAAAGCTGGGATGATGAGAGATTGTGGATCTAGATAGTGGTGACTTGGTAAGCTGCTGGGGGATACACTCCATCCAATGTAGGGAGTAAGCCAAATGGTGACAAGTCGGGGAGAAACACAGGATCCATCTCAGCAAAGAGGTGCAGGTAGAAATTCTCAGAATGATGCCGAAGGAAATCTCGGGGGACAGCTGCCTGCAGGCCTGGAGGGAACACTGTCCCAGCTAAAATAAAAGAGGGAAGGAATGTCTCTGATGAACATTGAAATAATAGACAAGTGAGTATGTTTGACCAACTGACAGGCTGGGTTTGTCACAGAGCTGAGGATAAATCGCTGACACGTGCAGAGAGAACTCAGGCGCTGTCAACGCGAGGGAAATCATAGCACACGGATAGTTCAGCTGGGAACAAAATTCACAGCATCATAAACGTGTGAGCAACTGTCAGTGAATAACTCAAGGACTCTGACTTATGCTTCCCATACAAGAGTTTCCTCATCTGCGTGAGCGGGGACAGTCATTGGACCACTGTCAAGGAACAAAGGCAATACCAGGACTTAGGAGAGAGAGGAAGAAGAAAAGGGAGAACGATACCATGGAGGGTTTTACATTTGGGGGCAAGCTGATTAGCTGGCAGTCTACCCTTGAGCACTGGGGTTGACCGGGGGGATCCAAAAGAATTTCCATTGTTGATGGACTCTGGAAATCCTGAGGGCGTCAGAGTGGACAGATGCGCAGGCTGTCGGGAGTATGGTCGGCTGGTCCTGCCACATCTGCCACGGGGTCAGCCCCATTGCTGGCGCCAGAACTGCTCTCCGTCTCCATGGATCTAACTAAACACCGTGCTCTGGGAGACTGGGTGGAGGGGAGGTGGTGGGTACACAGAGGGTGATGTAAGAGTTGAGTTCTCGTCTTAGAAAGCAGGAAATTAATGCACAATGTCTAAAATCGAAAAGTCAATAACTAGCAGTGTGTGCATATCATATTCTGGACATTCAGGTAGCAATGGCTGGAAACCACTGGACTATATATCCCGGGTCCAGCACTTCCTAGCTGTGTGACCTTGGGCAGAACTTTGCCTCCTTGAAACGCAGTGTCCTCATCTGTAAAATGGGGATGTTATTGCTGACTTCATAAGGCCATTGTGGTTATTACATGCATGTCAGGTGCTTTACCTGGTATGGTACTGTGCAATTAGTGAAAGGTTAACCCCCTGAGCTATTGCCCTTATTAACATTGCCACTCCTTGCACTATGGAGTATTGTACTGGCCAAGGCCTGGACCTGGGTCAAGGGAAAATTAAAAGGGTCAGTTCCTGCCACAAGGACCCAAGACAACCCTGTGTCTTTCTCCATGGTGGGGAGAGGGTCCTGTCCCCATGAGAAAGAAGCAAGATGGATAAAAGCCTCAGCAACTCCTTCTCGTTCTTTGGAATTTTGCCAAGAAAATCTGTCAATGTGACTTGAAAAGAAGGGACCAAAAAAAGCTTCAAGACAGGAGGAATTTCTCACCAATCTTTGAGTAAACACATGAGCTGGGGGCTTTGAACTAGGCTGTCAGTGGGGCGGGGGGGGGCGGGGAGGGGTCAGAAGGAGATTCCAACATGAAGAGATGGGGTGTGTGCCCCGGAGGAGGTCACAGCCTGACACCTGGGGCACATGTGGGAGAACTGGCAATGACCACTTAGAAGCCGGCTTTTATTCCCGTGAAGAAGGGAGAGGAGGGAGAGAGGAGGGGGAGGGGAGGAGGCAAAGAAGGAAATGAGAAGGTGGCTTTTCATTTCGGTTTGTTGTACGTGATTTCTTACCAGGCTCTTCTGAGGTATTGAAAATAGCTCTGAGACTAACCCCTGGGAGCTCCCACCTGCACCCAAAACTACCTTTCAGAGATTGTCAGGGTGGTGAGCCCACCATCCCCACGCTGGATCTAAGTCAGAACTAAACTGAGTCCCGGGAGTACTAGTCAAGTCACTTTCTCAGTTTTGTGCTTATAGGGAATTTTTTTTTTTAAAGTAGGTTTCGCGCCCAGCACAAGGCCCAACATGGAGCCTGAACTCATGACCCTGAGATCAAGATCAAGACCTGAGGTGAGAGCAAGAGTCGGACGCCTAACCGACTGAGCCACCCAGGGGCCCCTCTCGTGTTTGTAGAAAGGGGGCGACCATTTCTACCCATTGTAGTTTTTGCCTCCTGTTAGCTCATTTTGAAAATCGATTTGCCACAGTTCAGTGGCAGAACATGCGTGAGAGAGCAAAGGGGTCTGTGGTGGGGAAAGCACAGTTATGCCTCGTGTCATTACCGATCACCTTGGGAAAGGGCACAAAACCTCGGTTTTCGTTATCTGCAAAATGGACGTTCCAGGCTTCCCTCTGCAGAGAAGTTTCCCTCAAGGACGTGTACGTGACATGCGTATAACTGGCCAGAGACGAAGCTGCCAAGTGGCAGTTATTAGTCTGATATAAGTGGCAAAAAATATAATGGATTAATTGTAGTCACAATTAAAATCATCTTACGGTAATATAAAACCATATAATCATAATGATAGAGAATTATTATGACATTATTATTATTAATAATAATAGTATCATCAAATTAGCACTCCAGGCCTGGGAACTGCTCCCACAACCTCAACCTGTGGCTTAAGCACCATAATTTTCTAAAAACACTTGCCCCCATAGCTGCCTCGCCCCCTTGCCTCTCCTCTGAGCTCTTACATGTGCCTCCCTGGATGACCGTGTGGCCTGAGCATGCCTTCCTGGTGATGGTTCTTGTTTTGTAATTTGACCTTTGGGAGTCACCATTCTGTCTCCTGACACTCTCATTCATCTCTGTATCCGGTGCCTTCCATAATAGCAGGACACAGTAGGTCCTTGATAAATGACCTCATAAATGACCTTGTCCATCATTGTCCCCAGTAAAGACTTGTGGAATGAAAAGCCGTCTCCATTTTTGCACTGTGTTATAGACAGCTGGATGGGGCAATATTTAAGTTTTATTCTGCCCCCTCCCCCGCCTGCATTTCTGTCATTCAAGTAGGACTCAGGGTATAGGTGTCTTGGCAGAGGGAGAGGAGAAAAAAATGCTGGCTTTTGCTTTCAAAACTTAGGGGAGGATATTCTTGACAGAGACAAAGTAACTGAGCCAGAGGGGCGCCTGGGTGGCTCAGTCGGTTAAGCGTCCGACTTCAGCTCAGGTCTTGATCCCACGGTTGGTGGGTTCAAGCCCTGTGTCAGGCTCTGTGCTGGCAGCTCAGAGCCTGGAACCTGCTTCAGATTCTGTGTCTGCCCCTCCCCCGCTAGCACTCTGTCTCTCTCTCTCTCAAAAAATAAGTAAACATTATGGGGCGCCTGGGTGGCCCAGTCAGTTAAGTGCCCAACTTTGGCTCAGGTCATGATCTCACGGTTTGAGTTCAAGCCCCATGTCCAGCTCTGTTCTGACAGCTCAGAGCCTGTAGCCTGCTTTGGATTCTGTGTCTCCCTCTCTCTCTCTGCCCCTCCCCTGCTCACACTCTGTTTCTCTCTCTCTCAAAAATGAATAAACCTAAATAAATAAATAAATAAACAGACATCAAAACAATTTTTTTTTAAAAAATAACTGGGCCAGAAACTAGCACAGGAAATAATTTCCCCTCTATTAAAAAAATAGCCCAAAGATTTAAATGTGGAAAACAATAAGATTATTAAAATTCTAAAGAAAAAAATGACCTGATATTTCTTTATAACCTTAGAATATGAAAGACTTTTTTAACTATGACACCATATCCAAAATCTGTAAAAGGACTGATAAAATAGACTACACAGAACAAGCAAACAAAAAATCACCAAACATGGCCAAAAACACCTCAAGGAAAGTCCAAAGGCAAATGAAAAATGGAAACAAAACATTTGCATCTCTTATCTATAAACAGAAAGGAAAAGGCCAGCTACCCAATAGAAAATTGGGCAAACACAATGAACAGGCAGTTCACAGACAGGGGAAAACATCATAAAGATGTTTGGTCTCATTCCTAATAGACAGATAAATTCAAACTATGCTGATTCTATCTTTCCTTAATAGACTTAAAAATCCAGGAGCTTAATTGCACCTTCTATTGGCAGGGCCATAAGGAAACTGGCACTCTCATTCACCATGGAAAGAGAGGAAACAGGGATAACCCTCGTGGAGGGCAATTTGACAACATTTGTCAAAATTACTGATGTATTTACCACTGATATAGTGATCAAACTCTGATTTATCTCAAAGTGTGAGATAATACAGCAATGTTCGTAATAGCAGAATATTGGGGAAAAACCAACTGCCCATCAATGAGGGAGTGAATGAGTAAATTATAATATTCTTATATACTGGACTATGCACCTATAAAAAAGAATGAGGAAGCTCTTTATATATTACTATGAAAGAACTCCAAGATATATTATGTGGAAAAACAAAAATAAAAATAAACAGGGTTTCTTTCTTTCTTTCTTTCTTCCTTCTTTCTTTCTTCTGTCCTTCCTTCCTTCCTTCCCTCCTTCCTTCCTTCCTTCTTTCTTTATTTTTGCAAAAAGGGGGGAAGTTCAAATCTATAAGAGTTGGTATATATGTAATGAAACACTGCAAAGAAACGTAAGAAACAAAAAATGGTGTTTTAAATACAATTTTTAGAAATAAATTTAACAAAAAAGTGTAAAACTTGTACACTGAAAACTACAAAACATTGTTGAAAGAAGAATTTCAAGACCTAAATAAATGGAGAGACAGCCTATGTTCATGGATTGAAAGACTTAATATTGTTAAGATGGCAATATTCCCCAAATTATTCTACAGATTCAATGAAATCCTAATAAAAATACCAACTGGCTTTTCCGCAGAATTTGACAGCTGATCCTAAAATCTTATGGAAATGCAAAGGACCCAGAAGAGCCAAAACAATCCTGAAAAAGAAAAACATAGCTGGGAGACTCACACTTTTCAATTTCAAAAACTTACTACAAAGCAATAGTAAATAAGACAGTGTGATACTGGCATAAAGGTAAGCATAGACCAATGGAATAGAATTGAGAGTCCACAAATAAAGCTTAGCATTTATGTTCAGTTGATAAGGGTACCAAGGCAATTCAATGGGAGAAAGGATAATCTTCTCAACAAATAGTGCTGAGACAACAGGATAGCCATGTGTAAGAGAACAAATTTCGACGCCTACCTCACACCACACACAAAAATTAACTCACAGTGGATCATAGATCTAAATGTAAGAGCTAAAACGACAAGCTTAGAAGAAAACAGGAGTGAATCTTCATTATTTGGGGTTAGGCAATGACACAAAATGCATAAATGACTATAGAGAAGATGAAGAGATTAAACTTCATGAAAATCAAACACATTTGGGTTTCACAAAATACCATCAAGAAAATAAAAGGGGGGGGTGCTTGGGTGGCTCAGTTGGTTAAGTGTCTGATTCTTGATTTGGGCTCAGGTAGTGATCTCACAGTTTGTGAAATCGAGCCTCACTTGGGATTCTCTCTCTCCCTCTCTCTCTGCCTCTCTCTCTCTCTCTCTCTCTCAAAATAAATGAAATAATTAAAAAAAAAAAAGAAAGAAAAGGACAGTCCACAGACATGGAGGAAACATTTGCAAATCATATATTTGTTAAGGGATCCAGAATATATAAAGAATGCTTACAACTGAACAATGAAGAAACATCTCAATTTAAAAATGGGTTAAGGAGTTAGACATTTTTCCAAAAATACATCTGAATCAGCACAGGAAAAGGTGCCCAACATCATTTGTCAATTAGGGAAATGCAAATCAACGCGACACTGAGATACCTACTAAGATAGTTATAATGAAAAGATGGAAAATGACAAGTGTTGGTGAGGATGTGGAGAATTTGAAGCAAGATGATCAGATGGTCATCTACTGTGGGAAACAATCTGGTAGTTTCTCAAAATGTTCAACACAGAATTGCCACAAGATGCTGCGATCGCACTTCCAAGAAAAATGAAAATATATGTCACCCCAAATACTTGAACACGAAAGTTCACGGCAGCATTATTCATAATAGCCAAACAGCAGCAACGGCCCAAATGTCCACCACACGACGAATGGATAAACAAAACGTGGCATATCCGTTAAACGGAATATAATTTGGCCATAAAGAGGAACAAAGTGCTGACATGTGCCACAACATGAATGAACCTTAAAAACATCATGCTAAGAAGAAGCAGCCAGTTGCAAAGCACCACATTCAATTTTTATAAAATGGCCCACGGTAGGCAAATTGGTAGAGACAGAAAGTTGCAAAACCACATTCAATTTTTATAAAATGGTCCAAATTAGGCAAATGGATAGAGACAGAAAGTAGATCAGTGGTAAGCCTAAGGCTGGGGGCGTGGAGGGACTGAGGGGTGGGGAGTGGTGAAAATGTTCTAAAATTAGATTATAGTGATGATTGCACAAGTCCGTAACTATAATAAATAACATTGACTTGTACACTTTAAATGGGTAAACTTTCAGGCATGTAAATTATATGTCAGTAAGGCTGTTTATTCCAGGGGAGGCAGGAACTGGGCAGATGGGGGACAGGGAGGGAAGAAGACTTCATATTATATACCTTTTTATACTGTCCGGGCTTGCAAAGCGTGACCACTACCTACTCAAAAAGCCAATTTTTTAAAAAGTTTACTTATTTATTTTGAGAGAGAGAGAGAGAGAGAGAGAGAGAGAGGAGGGGGGAAAGGCAGAGAGAGAGAATCCCAAGCAGGCTCTGTGCAGAGCTGAGAGCACAGAGCCCCACGCACGGCTTGAACTCACAAACCGTGAGATCATGACCTGAGCCGAAATCAAGAGTCGGCTGCTTAACCAACTGAGCCACCCAGGCGCCCCTCAACAAGCAAATTTAAAACGCCAAAGAATCACACAAAATTAAAAAGAGACCTCTGACCCTTCCCTCATTTGGGGACAGGAGAGGGAGGGTGCTAACCCACTGTGAAGGGATGGCTGGGTGGGCGTTGGGTTAGATTGGACAGGGCAGCCCTAGAGAGCTTCTAAATGGTCTGGAAGCCAGCAAGCTGTGGAGACTGATGGGGACATAGTTGGCAGATGGTTGACAACCAGCAGACCAGAGGGTGTCGTGGCTGCTCCCCACTCCCCAACCTCCACCTGGACCTACATAAAATCCCAGAACCATCATCCAGCCCCAAAGGAGGGCAGGAAAACCCCAGGACCGACACAGGCTGGGCAGAATAGAAGCCTGCGAAAGAAGTTGCACAGCCCTTCTCGGAACCTTTGCTTGTGACTCCTCAAGAGGGCTTCTGGAGGGTTCGAAGCCCTTGTGAGGTTTTGAGGGACATCTGGCGGGGCAGAGACTCTTCTTCATTGTGCAGCTGGGGAAACAGAGTCTGGAGAGGTGAAGGGCCCGTCCAAGGTCACACGGTGAGTCCGTGAACATGGGGAGCCAGAACCCCTGACTGCAGACCGGTACCGATTCTGCTGTGCCAGGCAGCCTCACTCAGCACTGGGTCACGGTTCTGACCAATTCTCAGCCCGTGGTCCTGGAGGCCCCGGCACTTTCACCCTGTGTCAAGGTGGGCGTCCTCACCTGTTCCGGCTGTCTCAGAAATTTTTTACATTTGAGCCCTTCTCTGGGGACCTGTCTGGGGACATGGTCACTGGATGCAAAAAGGAATCAGAGAAAAGATAGACTCCTTGCCTGACGTGTGGGGGACAGAGCAGCAGCGTGGGTCCCATCGTCTCCAGCAACCTATGCTTCCTGCTCTGTCACTTTGAACGAAGCTTTAAAACCCTGATAAAAATTCTACAGGGCATACGATCCAGGTTCTTCAATAAATAAACAGCAGGGGGAATAAATGAGACCAGATGGGAATTGCTCTAGATTAACACATACAATCAAAGGTAGAATGTGGTCTGTGCTCAGATCCTGATTTGAACAAACCGACTGGAAAAGACATTGATCAGACAGTTGGGAAACCTCAACCCTGATCGGCTATTTGGTCCTAGTACTAGGGGGTCAGAATTTTCAGAATTTTCAGAATTGGTCAGGCCGTGATGGTTAGTTTTCTGGGTGTTGTTTTCTGAAAAAGTTTTTAAGAGATGGCTGCTGAGGCATCCACACATCAAAGAATACAATGTTTGTTATTAGCTTTAAGATGATCCAGTGGGGCTGGAGGGGGAAAATGGCGGGCGTAGACGATCTAAGGCTGGCCATACGTTGATAATTGTTAAAGTCAGGGGATGGATGCAGAAGGTGCATACCTACCCCCCAGCCTCCCAGCTCCTCTCCCGGCGTGCAAGCTGCAAACCCCCAGAGCCCCCAGACTTGGGGTGGCCCCCAGACAAGCCCGAGCTTGTCCATCTGCCGTGGGTGCTACTCGCGCCGAACCCCACCGAACCCATGCGGGGCGCCCCTGGCCAAGCCCTCCTTGCCCCCACTGCCCCCCCACCCGGCCACCTCCCCGGCTACTCACACCACTCCGGGCCCGCCCGGGTCCGGCCACCTCGCCTGCTCCGGCCCAAGCCACTCATTACTCAGGACGTTTATTATTAGCCTTAGATTTGATTAGTGCCTGAGCTGCACTTCCTGGGTTTTCCCCCCAACCTGTAGGATGTAAATCAGCGGCACCCCCTCCCGCCCCTGCACCTGCGTGGTAGGAGCCGAGGCGGGTGGCCTGGGCGTGCTTCAGGAGTCCCCAACGGTGCTGTCTGCGGAGCCTCCCCTGCATGCTGCCTGGCAGGGCCCGCGGAGCAGGGGGGGCTGGTCTGGCCTTGAGATGAGGTATAGACTCTGGTATGACCCCCATCTGGCTCTGACCCCGCACTTGGACCTGGTTTCCTGCCCCCTGGCACACACCCCAGGCTGCACCCAGGACGAACCAGCTCTCCAGCCTCAGGCCCTTCCCCCTTCCTTGACGACCATTTCCTATTTCATTGCGGGGTCATCTCTTGTTTGGTCCTCAGGCTCCACTGAGGGGCCAACTCCTCCGGGAAGCCATCCCTGATTTCTCTGTGCTTCCTAAGCCCTATCCTTACCCGTATCAAAGCACTCAACAGGCTGACACTAGAGCAGGACAGCCTGGGTTTGAATCTCAGCCCGGCCACTTACCAGCAGGAAGCCTTGGAGACAATTCACTTAACTTCTCTGTGCCTCCATTTTCTCTCCTCCTAAGTGGGTATAACAACAGTTCCTGGCTCACGGGTTGTTGGGAGAATGGAAGGGGCACAGTTAAATTCTTAGGGCAAGTTCTCAGCATGTAGCAAGTTCTCAAGAAACAATATTGAGGATTAGCACCGTAGCCCTCATCACACTCTTGTGACTTGATTTCCATGGCTTCCCAACTCCCTCCATGGGATTAAGACTGGAGTGAGACAAATTTAGGAGCCCATGGCATCTAGGAAGGAAGTTTGAGGGATGGGAAGGAATCAGGCAGGTGGAGGGGAAGCAGGAGGGCATCCCAGGAAGCAGTTAGGACAGGAGCGAGGGCAGAAGGGAGGAAAGCGAAAGGCTGATTTGGATGAACCTGACCTGAGACAACAGCAGAGGACATACAAATGATTGGTAAGCCTAAAAAGTGCTCGGGCTCAAAAATCAGAGAAACACAACCTCAACAATGAAGAAGGAATTTTCATCCGTCAGGTTGGCAAAATCTGAAACTTTGATAATGCCGAGAACTAGAGGTGATCTAGGGAAATGTGACCTCACGCCCTGCTGGAGGGAGGGGGTTGGTACTACCATTTTGGAGGGCAATCTGCCAGGACCAATGAAAACGCACAGCCTACACCCAACCCACAACCCAGAAATTCTCCGCCATGTGCCGCAGGTGCACAGCGCTGGTCGCGGAAGCCTAGCTAATACTAGGGAGCATCTGGAAACAACATAAATGTCCAACCCACAGAGCATGGCCGGATAAAGTGAGGTTCACAGGTCGTAACCAGGGATATTATAATGGAGATATTCATAGATCTAGAGGAGACAGATCTGTAGGCAGTGATGTGGAGTGATGGTCAAGACAAATCACTGAGTGAAAAAAAAAAGGAGTTTGTAGCCTGATACCTACGGTAAGATACCTTTTTGTGAAGCAGAGTCATGAATCGCATTCTCCATGGCCCCCTACACATGGGGGCATGACGACGATGGTTGCCTCAGGGTAGAACAGGGTAGAACAAGAGGGGACGAGGTTTGGGGGTGATGGTCAAAGGTGACTTTAGTCCTATTTGTAACGCTTTAATTTTTACACAGAGAAGATACTTACGTATTACTTGTGTCAGTGAAAAGTAACAAAGCTGCGGGGTGGGGTTGGGAGCCAGAGACAGTCACAGACACTGTTGCCAGGAACTTTCTGCCTGTTGAAAGCCCAGAGTCAATGTTGGCTGCCCTCAGTGCGTCTCCTCCTTACCTTCTTACCCAGAGCTGGGGCTCTCACCGCCTCACAAAGCAGCTGGCTCCCGGGGGGTTAGTTCTGACCGTTAAAAAGCGGTCTCTGTCTATCGAGCAGACTGTGCCTTCCAGAAACAGACCCGCTAGACTGATTGCTATTTTCTGCAGCCACAACACATTGCCTTGCTCAATGAGATAGCACTTTGGAGTTAGAAAGCAGGCATGGGTTAGGCAGAAAATGAAAATCAAATACAATCCAATCTGATTTGTAGGGTGGCCAGGAACAGAACGGTAGAGTTTCCTAAAGTCTCATTGCTGATAGAAGCTGGTTAGCGCTGTCGCTCAAACACCTTTTACAGATAATGGATTTTATTTGCGTTCTATTTTCTTTCATCAGAAGTGTAATTTACATGAAGTGAAATGCATGAATTTTGAGTGTGCAGGTCAATGAATGCTTACTATATGCGTGCCCAGACAACGCTACCCAGATCAGGACTTTGGACATTTGGAGCCCCCCAGAAGGCCCCCTCACTGCCCCTTCGGGAAGTCATCCCACCACCGCAGAATAGCCATCATCCTGACTTCTGTCCCCATAGATTCATTTTGCTTGTTCCTGAACTTCGTATAAACAGGAACATATAGGGGAGGGGGAGGGGGGAAAAAGTTACATACAGGGGAGAGGGAGGGAGGCAAACCATAAGAGACTCTTAAATACTGAGAACAAACTGAGGGTTGATGGGGGATGGGGGAGAGGGGAAAATGGGTGACGGGCACTGAGGAGGACACTTGTTGGGATGAGCACTGGGTGTTGTATGGAAACCAATCTGACAATAAATTATGTTTAAAAAAAGTAAACAGGAACATACAGAGGGGATTATCCACAACTTTCTTCTGACTTCTTTTGGTTGGTGTCAGATTTTGTTAAGCCAGACAGAGCAAAGCTATGGGACATTTTTGGAAGGAGTTGTCCAACCTCCAAGGGCCTCATTTTCTCCTGATCTAATGGATGAATGTGAAGCTGAACAGCACAGACCAAAGCTCATGTGACCCCTCCCCACCAGTGCCACACAATTGTTAACAATTATTATTATTGCTGCCTCTGAGCTCAGATTTCACGACCCATGAAAATAGAGTCCCCTCCTCCCTGGGCTCCCTCAGAACAGGTGCTGGAGACTTCTGAGCCTCATTCTGAAACCAGCCCTCTCCGAGCTGTCTCCCGGGGCGGGCGGGGGATGCAAGATTCTAATTTTAAGCTCCACACTTAAGGGGACAGAAGAGTTCTGGAACCCAGGGTGAAGATCCCTTGTATACGTCCAGGTTTGGGAGCTGATTCATTCAAATATGTGGACCTAAACAGTTAAAATGAGCACACGGTAAAGAAAAAATCACACGGTGTGAAAGGGAATATAGTGACAAAAAAGAAACTTCTCTCATATCTAGATACTCTAGTCGGCCCTTTCCCTGCTTGGAGGCAGCAACTGTGACCAGATCTGGTTCACACAGGCTTCCGCAAAGCCCTGGCATTTACACACATGTATGTGTCGATGGATGATAGATTTCGCCTCAGCCCTCCCACCCAACATACATTTTTTTTTACACAATTGCTGGTCTATACAGATTAAACACACTGTAAACATGACCTTTTTTCACTTGATATATCCTATCAATCAATTCTTACCTTTTTAAACAAGCTCTTAAAATGCTCATTGGAAATAACAACAGTGAGCATTTATGTGGCACTTACCATGTTGCAGGCACTATTCTAAACCCTTTATATATATGTTCCTTTAACATATATTTTGTCTTTGTGTCTCATAGACTGGATTGAATTCCCTAAGTGGATTACTTGATCAGAGGAAAGGTTGTCACGTTGACTGATATTTTCCAATGAGACTGTTCCCCTCTACACGAGGGCGTTGGTGATATTTTGGACCTGAGAACGTTTTGCCCAAGCTAGGTGTTCTGGTCTCTCTGACGCAGCGAGGGTTTGTCTTATCCACAGCCTGCTGTCTGCCAACCCCCCTCCCCTGGTCCCTCTGAGGCCGTACTCTTGAACCTTCTCTGAGAGAGTCCTAGAGGTAAGACAAAAGCAAGAGTGTCCCAAAAAGGACATTTCTTAGAAATGCAGTGAAAGCCCTGATTTTCATGATTGCAATTTACATATACGACTCAGATGTGAATTTCCTGTATTGCTAATGTACCTATTCCCTCGATTTGTGCTAATTTCTCAGAAATGCTAAATACCTTTAGCAAAACCTGCTTCAAAGGAGCAAAGAGCAGTTTCTACAGGAAGAGCCCCAGCTTTGGTGGGAAGACTTAGTTTCTCTTTCCATTTAAAAAAATTTTCCCTCAAAATTTTTATGGTGAAAAATTCAAAACTCAGAGAAGAGGGAAAAGTAACGTAGAAGGGATACCCACAGACCGTCTTGCAAGGCTTAACCGGTGTTCACATGGGTGTCCTACTATCTACTTTCCCGTGGGGACATCTGAAAGCTTTGCAGACTGTGACATTCACTCCTCAATGCTTCAGCGGACATCTCCCAAGACGGGGACGTTCTCTCCCATAGACTTACCATTTCCACACCTAAGAAAATCAGCAGTAATTCAAGACACCACCCAATATCTAGTCCATATTCAAATTTCACCTGCTGTCCTACAAAGCCTTTTTTTGGCTGCCTCCATTTTTGTTTTTTGTTTTGTTGTTGTTTTTTTTTTTTTAAAGAAACCTCTACAGTGCCATTTATTTATTTATTTTATTTTTATTTATTTATTTTTTAAAGTTTATTCATTTGTTATTTCAGAGAGAGCACAAGTGGGAGATGGGCAGAGAGAGAGGGAGACATAGAATCAGAAGAAGGCTCCGGGCTCTGAGCTGTCAGCACAGAGCCCGACGTGGGGCTCGAACTCATGGACTGCGAGATCATGACCTGAACTGAAGTTGGATGCTTAACCAACTGAGCCACCCAGGCACCCCTATTTTTTTTTATTGTTTTTTTAATGTTTTATTTATTTTTGAGAGATGGAGACAGAGAGACAGAGTGCAATCGGGGGAGGCGGAGATAGAGAGGCAGACCCAGAATCCGAAGCAGGCTCCAGGCTCCGAGCTGTCAGCACAGAGCCCGATGCGGGGCTCGAACCCACAAACTGTGAGATCGTGACCCGAGCTGAAGACACTTAACTGTCTGAGCCACCCAGGCGCCCCTTGGCAGCCTCTTTTGAATCAAAATCCAGTCAAGGGTCAACTATGGGATTTGGCGGTTGTGTCTCTTTATAGCCAGTTTTGGGGTGTAGAACAGTCCCCTCCCTTTCGCTCTTTCTTCTTTCTTTCTTTTTTTAATCTTCTTTTCCTTTCATTTGTTTGTCTGGCATGGACTCAGCCTCTCTCTTATAGAACGTCCCACATGTGCCTCTCTGACTGCTTCCTCGGCTGTGGTTTAACAGGTTCCTCTATCCTGTGAGACTTCCTGGAAGCGGAATGCTAGGGCTGGGCACTCTCTAGGATGTGGGGGAGAAGCCCTCCCAGGGGGTGGCGTGTTCTTCCTATTGAATCTCATCGAATGGTACGTGGGGCCAACTGTCCCCCACGTGGCGAGGCCGGATTGGATCACCTGTTAAGGTGGCGACACGAAACACCCCCTGCAAAGGCCCCCTGCCCCCTCCACAATTAGTGTCCCCTGCAGGTGGCACTTTGGCACCTTCTACATCCTGGTCCCCAACCACCATTCGCTGAGGGTCGTCATCAGAAACAAGCCTAGCACTTAAAATACGGTGGCTCTCTAAAGTTATCATTCCTTCCACATTCCTTAGCCGGTGTTTTCTGTGACGGGCTTCCTTTTCATTTCTCTTGTTGAAAAGAATACACAGGACATAACCGTGAGTAAGATAACAAAACCCATATTTTCGCCACCCAGAGTTATGTGTGAGCCGGTTGGCATGTTCACTTCCAAATGTTTCTTTTAAGAAAGAAAACATCACGGCTCTGAAATCTCCCCGGCCCCCTCCCCCTCCCCCCACCCCTCCCCTCCCCCGATGGAACCATCGTAAGGAGGGCTTCATCTTCCGGGCTTCTTTTTATGCCTTTATGAGTATGCGTTTATCTGTGAATGATACAGTGTATGTCACTATTTATGGTATTCTGCGTAGGCCATTATGCATTTTCCTACTTTCTCCCGACATTGTGGAGATCGACTCATATTAATTCACACAGAGCTCGTTCCTTCCTTTTCACTGCTGCCTCGTATTCTCATTTAGTCTTCTGTCCCTGCCTTGTTGAGAAACATTTACGTTGTTTCCGATTCCTTGCTTTATGAATCGTGCCATCCTGGGCAGGCCTGTGCATGCTTCTTTGTGCAAACGTGAAAGTCTCTCTAGTGGGGACGTTCTCAAACAGGACCTCTGAATTGTGGGGCGTGCACCTTCCCGACTTTAGCAGCTGTTGCCAAACTGGCCACACTGAGATTGATTCCCACTGGCAGGGTATCCCTATCCCATCCCCGCAGCTCTGATCTACATAGGGCGGCCTCAGACTGTTTCATGTGGTATCAGATGTTCTGGCAATCTAATGGGTGCGCGTTGGCATCTTGTTGCTTTAATTTGCATTTCCTGATGGCCAGCAAGGCTGTGCACCGATGTTTATTGGCCGCTGGGCCACCTGAAGGCTTGCAGTTACTCACTGGGAAGGAAGGAACGTGACCAGAGGCAGGGGGCAAGGGGTGGGGGGCGGGGAGGGGGGGATGCACTACTATTCACTCTCGTGGAGACATCTGGTGCCTCTGAAGCCCACCCTAAGCCAGTGAGGTGCCATATCAGCTAACAGGTGGATATCACGGAGGGAATGCAATTATTCTCGATTCACAATGTCCCTGTATTTGTGTTAATAATACTTGTCACCGATTATTGGCTTACCATGCACAAGGCAATTTATAGATTTTATTTAATTCTCTCAGAAACCTATTTATTATTATTCCTATTTTACCGAAGAGGAGACTGAGGGTCAGGGAGGTACGGTGACTTGCCTAAGGTCATAGAGCTGGTAAGCGGGCTACCCGCAGCGCCCAAACCTTTCCCTCTGGACAGCATCGCCTCTCCATACTCCTCCCACATGCCCAGACGGTTCCCGGAGAGAAGAAAAGATGACTTCTTACCAAAAGAAGAAGTGGGGTTCTGGTTGTCCCGCCCCTCCCCTTGGCTATGAGCAGAGAAATTTTTTGTTAACCAAAAAGTGCAGCCTTGCAAATAGCTCCCAGCCCAGTGACTCGGGTCTCTGGATCAGGAGACAAACAGAGAAGGCAGCTTAAAGGACTTCTTTCCTCACCGCAGCTCAGGAAGGAGAGGTGAGTCAGTGATCTCTTAAATCTTTTACAGGTTTTGGATCGGTCGGAGCCGGAGTGGGTGGGCAATGGAGCTACGAGACTCAACAGGGGGGGACCTTTTGTCTCCTAAGTTTGGGAACAAGAGGAGTCTCTCCGCCTCTCCCTCCAAGCCCTCCCTTGTACATGTGATGTTGGGCAGAGATATTTACAGACTTCTCCACTGTCGTCCGGACTCCAGAAGAGAAGTAGTTCGTAGACGTCAGTTCCAGCCTGCCCATTTTATAGATGGGAAAGCTGAGGCATTGAAATCTCTAGGCTCTGGGCTGGTATGTGAGTTGTCCTCAGAGCCCAGCAAAATATTCAGCATGTCACATACGTCTCACAAAGATTTGTTGAGTGAATAAACGAATGGATGAGAAGGTTGGAAATTAAAAACGAACAAAGCTCTCGAGATTTTGGTTCCTTCGGCTTCTGCTGGGCGGTGACCAATTCAGGGAAGGAAAATCAGTGAACCGGGTCTTTCGTGAGAAGATGAGACTGGGCCCCATGGTGAGGCAGAGGTGACTCAGCGAGCACTCGCATCCACAGTCCACTGATTCGCAGACGTCCCGGGCCGGGGGGAGGCTAGAAGTACAAAGCCAGGCACGGAACCTGCACAAAGCCCCACACTATCTAGTCCCACTGCATCCCTGCTCTCCTTTCCCACCTCTCTCCCCTGCTCACTCCAGGAGACCAGCCAGACACATTCCCCACCTCAGGGCCTTTGCCCCTGCCGTTCTCCCTGCTGAGATGCTCAGCCATGACCAGCATTCTCAACCCGATCGCTTGCTGCCACGTTTATGTGGCTTATTTCCTTCTGAGCGCTCACATCTGCTTAGAGTGAGCTTGTTCACGTGCTTACTGGCAGATCATCCGCTTCCCCGGTGGACCGTAAGCTTCAGCAGGCCTTACGGCAGGCAGGGGCTTCATGTTGACATCACCGTGTCCCTGGTACCTGGAGCTGTGCCTGGCATGTGAAAGGCACCCAACAGACAGTTGCTGCATGAATGAGAGGGAGGAGGAGACTAGCTGCCGATTTCTGTGCTGAGGCCTCTGGCATCCCTTATTTGAACACAGTAGGAGATCAGCTGGAAAAGGGGCTTGGGCCCCACAGTGAAGGCAATGGTGTGTGTGTGCTGGGGGGAGGCATTAGGAGAATAATCAGTTAGTTGAACTACTACGATGTGCCAGGCACAAGCTTTATTTTAAATTGCTTCATCCTCAAAATAAGGCAGATGCCACCAAGACCCCCGTTTTACAGATAAGGGAGTCGAGGCTTAAAGAGACTGAGCATTTTCCCCATCGCCAAGAATGTGGCAGAGCTGAGGTTTCCTCGCATAGTATCTGACCCCGGAGCCCATGATCTTCCCAGTGGGTGCCGGATCAGCTGGGGTTACAAATGTTCATCAAGCTCCAAATATGAGCCTGAGCTCCTGCCTGACCCTGACGTTCTTCTGCCGGGGACCCCGGACCCTCTCAGAGAGGACATGTCGGACCAAAGGCAGAGTTGTTCACTCACTCAGTCCACAAGCATTAATTGAGCACCTACTGTGTGCAGGGGTGCTGGAGACATGGCAGTGTGAAGGTCAAAGTTCCTGCAGGGAAGCCCACAGTGCGTGCACCGTGAACTTGAAAAAGGCCTGCGGGGGTGGATTTGAGAAGTAGCAGACAAATGTTTACTGAACAGAAAAATGATTGAAATAATACGTTGGACTCCCTCAGTACCTGGCACAGAGAAAGTCCTCCAGATATATCTGAGTTGAACTGAATTGAATCGAATCAGATCAACGCTTGGGAAAAACAAAAAAACCAAACACAGTTTCTGGTGCAGCCTCACAGTCTCACGGGAAAATTCCCTCCAAGAAGAAAGAGGGTGAGTGTTAATCTCCCAGCGGTTAGAAACGCAAAACAATAAATGCAGATGGAATAAGGCAGATTAGCAAGCATCAGATTGCAGAAGCAGAATTTAAAAGTTTTGGGTGAAGGAGAAAAAAATACTTAAGACCGTTTGTGTTGCAGGATTTGAATTTAATCTCCTGCTACTATTCAAGGCTAATGTATTTTTCTCCTTTTTCCTGATTAAGTGGGAAATTGGCCCCAGTACAGGTGGTTAAACTAGGTCTTAGGCCCCCTCAACCACATGGCTGGGCTGGCCTAGTTGTTTCAGCTCTGGGTCTAAAGCGGCTAAGGACACAGGGACCCCAGGGTACAAATGGTGAGATCCTGCTTCCAGCTGCCTGCCTTGAACTGTCGACCAGGCACTTCAACTTGGATGTCTATGATAGCAGTAGTCATGAAGCTTTGAGGTGAGTACAAGTATGACCCCACTTTGGAAAGACGATAATGAGGCTCAGAGACAGCAAATCACCTACTCAGCGTAACATACCCCAAGCCACTCCCTCTCCCATTCTTGCCCATTTCAGTAAATGACCACCGTTTACTGAATGACTCAAACCACAAGTCTGGGGACGACCCTTGATTCTTTCCTTTCCTCACTCCCGGGTCTTTTCCATCACCAAGTGGTCTATTCTGTCTCCGAAATACAGAACCTCCTCCCCATGGCTGTTTCCCTCCCATCCTCACTGCCATCACTCTCGTACCCACCTCGCCTTCTGCTGGGCCCCTAACTCACCTGCTACCGCCCATTCTCCTCCAGCAGTTGCAAATGAACTTTTCAAAAGTAAATCAGATATTATATCAGGCCCTCCTTGAAATCTCTCTATTTAAAAAAAAAATTTTTTTTTTTAATGTCTATTTATTTCCGAGACAGAGACAGAGCATGAGTGGGGGAGGGGCAGAGAGAGAGGGAGACACAGAATCCGAAGCAGGCTCCAGGCTCTGAGCTGTCAGCACAGAGCCCGACGCGGGGCTCGAACTCACGGACCGCGAGATCATGACCTGAGACGAGGTCAGACGCTTAACTGACTCAGCCACACAGGCACCCCAAAATCTATTTTTTGTCTTCTCTACTTCTAAGATTTTTCTTCTTGTCTTAGATTCCCAGTGATATTATTGGGCTGTACTTAGGTGTGGTTTTCTTTGTATTTATCCTGCTAAGAGTTCATAGTCCCTCTCAAATCCATGGCTGGATGTCTTTTCATTCATTTGAAATATGCTTCGTCGTTATTTCTTACACCACCACCACTGTCCAGGACTTACTCTCTCCTCTTTTTCTGGGACTCCAATTACGCCTGTGTTAGGTCTTTTATACCATGTCCCGTATTTCATTTTTCTCCTTTTCTCTTTTTTTCTCTTCAGTCTCGATATTTTCCTGTGAGCTACCTTCCATTTTCTTCCATTTCCCTGCAGCCGCATCTAGTCAACTATTAAACTTATTTTTTGAGTTTTTAATTTCACTTACCCAGTTTTTCAGGTCCACAATTTCCACTTGATTCCCTTCCTTTCCTTTCTTTCCTCCATTTCTTCCTCCGTCCCTTCCTTTCCTTTCTTCCTTCCATTCCTCCCTCCCTCCATCCCTCCCTCCTTCCTTTCCTCTTGTTCCTCCCTTCCTTCCCTTCCGCCTTTCCTTTCCTTTCCTTTCCTTTCCTTCATTTGATTTTCTTCTATTATTTAAAAAAAATAATAGATTTTATTTTTTAAATTTTTTTTAACGTTTATTTTTGAGACAGAGAGAGACAGAACATGAACGGGGGAGGGGCAGAGAGAGAGGGAGACACAGAATCGGAAGCAGGCTCCAGGCTCTGAGCCGTCAGCCCAGAGCCCGACGCGGGGCTCGAACCCACGGACCGTGAGATCGTGACCTGAGCTGAAGTCGGACGCTTAACCGACTGAGCCACCCAGGCTCCCCTAGATTTTATTTTTTAAAGCAAGTTCAGCTTCACAACAAAATTGAGCAGACAGTACAGAAAGTTCACATATGCCCCTACTCCACTTCCCATATATACGTAGCCTCCTCACCATCAACACCACACATCAAAGTGGGACATTTGTTACAATTGTGAATTTACGTTGAAACGTCATCATCACTCAAGCCCAGTTTACGTTAGGGATCACCCTTGGTGATGTATATTCCATGGGATTTGAAAACTGTGTAATGGCATGTGTAGACTCTACTATCATACGGAATTGTTTTACTGCCCCCAAAGTCTTCTGTGCTCTGCCTGCTCATGCCTTCCGCCACTGTAACTCCTGGCAACCACGGATCCTTGTACTGTCTGCATAGTTTTGCCTTTCCCAGAATGTCATAAAGCTGTATCATACAGTCCATAGCCTTTTCAGATTGGCTTCCTCCAGTTATTAATACGCATTTAAGGTTCTTCTATATCTTTTCGTGGCTTAATAACCATTTCTTTTTAGTACTGAATAGTATTCCATTGTCTGGATGTACTACAGTTTATTTACCCATTCACCTCTGAAGGCTGCTTCCAAGATTTGGCAATTATGAGTAAAGTTGCCATAAATGTCCATGTGTAGGTTTTTAATGTTCTTATAAATTTCCAATTCACTTGGGTAAATACCAAGGATTGCAATTTCTGGATCACATGGCAAGAGTGTGTTTCATTTTATGATTCCGTTTTACAGAGTCCCATTCATTGCCCAAATTCTCATCTTGTCTTTTAACTCACTGAGCATTTAAAAAATTTTGTTAAATTTTTTTAATGTTTATTTATTTTTGAAAGAGACAGAGACAGAATGCGAGTGGGTTAGGGGCAGAGAGAGAGGGAGACACAGAATCCGAAGCAGGCTCCAGGTTCCGAGCTGTCAGCACAGAGCCCGACACGGGGCTCGAACCCAAGCACTGTGAGATCATGACCTGAGCCGAAGTTGGACGCTTGAGCCCACCCATGTGCGGCTTCACTGAACATTTAATTGCAGTTATTTTCAAAATCCATATTATAACTCCAATATCTAGATCCTCTTGCGTCTCTCTAGTGTGTGTGTGTGTGTGTGTGTGTGTGTGTGTATTCCCGATTTGCTGGCGAATCTTGTATTCTTGTAGGGCCGGGTGTTGAGTATGAAAAGTTACAGATAACTTGATGGCGCCTTCCTTTTTACTTTTGCTTTGGGCAGGGAGCTAAGCTGGGATCACCTTAGCTGGGCAGTCCCAGATCCCCTTAGTTGAGTCAGGAACTGATATGCCTCGAAGCTGGAATTCATTTCCTGTGAGGGCTTGTCTGTGTCCTTTTCATCTTTATTCTTAACACACAGCCCTTACGGATCCCGACTCAAACCTTTGGATGTTCAATAAACACTCTCTCCTTGGCAGGTTCTAAATTCTAAGTAAGCTTCATGAGTCTAAAAAAAGCTCTGCTCAACCTCTCAGCCTCTCAAACCTTGCTTTCAAGTCGGTAATCCCCTTGAGGGGAAAAGTGGTATCGACAGCCAGCCTCGCCTCCTCTCTGGGCATCCGTGCTCTCCCAGATCTTGGCCCCATACTCCCCACAATTTCTCACTGCCTTGATAGTTATCTGGTACCTTCCAATAGACAGGTTTTCCTTTTTAATTTTGTCCAGCTCTTCTAGGATTCTCAGCGGGAGGAATGGTCTGAAATAATCTAGTCTACCATTGCTGGAAGCTCCCTCATTATCTTGAGAGAAAAGTAAAAACTTCTTGTTCTGCTCACCAGACAATACCTGATTTCGATACTGCCCGGCCCTCTAGTTTCCTGTCATACCACTCTCTCCCATGCTTACTACACTATAGGGAGATGTGAGGCTCTTTTCCTGTAACTTAACTATGCCAAGCGTCTTTGTGCCCCAGGACCTTCGCACATGCTCTTCTCCATCTAGAATGCTGTTTCCTTTTCCTCATCCTCCAGGTCTCTGTTTAAATGTCACTTCCTTTGAGGAGCCTTTCCTGACCTTGCGCTCTGGCACCTTCGAGCGGTACATTCACACTTCTCTCCACCTGGCCTCTCATATATACCCCGTTCTTCCCTTCACACCCCTTATTGTAATTTCAAATTATATATTGATTTGTTATGGCCCATTTAGTATCCATCTTCTCACTAGCTGGAAGCCCTGTGAGGGCCGGGGCTGTCTTAGTCTGCCCTCCCCACAAGCACACCCCGAGAGGAAGATGAAGCACAAGTTGTTTGTTCGGGAATTGCAGGTAAGGGGTAGGGAAATGACACAAGGCAGGAAAAGCAACCAAGAAAGTATGTTATTATGCCAGCTGCCATGGTGGGCACCTGGCGCTCTATCCCAGAGGGCAAGTCTGGGAAATGGTGTAAAACTTGTGCCTGGGGAAGCGGGGGGGGGGGGGGGGGGGGGGGGGGGGGGGGCAGGATATTTACACACCAGTCCCTACCAGTCTTACTGGTTGAGGGCTGTTCCCGGGGCGTATCAATCCCCTGGCACTTCCTTCTTGCTCAGCAGCGAGCATGACAGCCTCCCGGGAGTCAGAACTATGGGCCCTGGCGGTTGGAAGTTGGGGTACAGGGAAGCAGAGAGGCCTGAGGGGGATCCGCCAGGGCCCTGAAAGGGTCACGTCTGTTTGGGGGACCATTTTATTCCCAGACCCTAACACGGAGCCTGGCACATGGTAGGAAGTCAATAAATACTTATTGAATAAGTGAACTTTTAGAACGCCGTGCAGGACTACGATTTAGCGCTTCGAATGGGCTCGCTTTGCTATTCAAGACAATTATCGAGAGTCTGCTGTTGGCCAGGCCCCGTGGAGAGTGGGAAGGGGCCTTCCAGAACAGGAATGTGATCAGAGGACGGCCCCCAGCAGCCTGGAGCCCGTCCGTCGTGAGGAACAAGACTGTGCCTCCTCTGAAGAGAAGGCTCGGTGACAGTCCTCACACGCCCCGGGTGCCATCCTGGGGGTCAGACTCTGTAGGCTCCATGGGGTGTGAAGGGCCTGGGGAGAGAGCGCCAGCGCAACTTTGAGGAGAACTCCTTCAGTCAGCACCATCCGAAGGCCGCCTCAGCCGAGGAGTGAGCTCCCCATCACTGCTACTCGACTGGCAATCCGGGTCTCTGTCCTCCGGGTGTCCACTGCCTGGCTGAGAGGACATCACTCTGCATAGAGTTGTATAAAGGTCTAAGCACAACAACGCGAGAGCAAAGTGCTAAACTCAACTCCCAGGTAGGAGAGCTCACGCTAGGGTGTCTGAGGCGGGAGGGGGCCGTTCCTTTTGATCTTTCTGTATGGTCTCACACAGAGCTGCGTTTCCAAGGGCTCTGCTTTGCACGGTGTTCGGGGCCTTGTTGTACGAGAGGCCCTTGTTGGGTTGCAGGGCACCTGAAACCTGTATTGAGATCCTGATAAGCCCGGGAAGAAACCGAAAGGAAGGCGGGGCTGTTTCTAAGAACCACACCTGGATCCCTGACATCTCTGTCCCACCATCTCCCTGCTGGGATGGTTAATTTTATGTGTCCACTCAGCCGAGCCACAGCGCCTGGATATTTGGTTAAATGCTAATTTAGATATCGCTGTGAAGGTATTTCTGGATGAGATTATCCGTGAAACATGTGGACTTTGAGTAAAGCAGATGACCCCCCCACACATACACACACACAAAGTGGGTGGGCCTCATCCAATCAGTTGAAGGCCTTAAGAGCAAAAGACTGAGTTTCCCTGAGGAAGAAGGAATTCTGCCTCCAGATGGCCTTCGGGCTTGTAACGGCAACATCTAGCTTTTTCCCTAGGTCTCCAGCCCGCCAGCCTGTGCTGCAGATCTTAGACTTGCCAGCCCCCAATTGCATGAGCCGATTCCTTAAAATAAGTCTCTCTCTTTATGTATATGCCTCCTGCTGGTTCTCTTCTTCCGGGGGACTCTGACTAACACACTTGGCCCGTGCTCAGCGTGTGATAACAGTGACAGCACATAAATCCACATGTGCAGCCAGGTTTCTCCTCTGGACTCGACTTGGGTCCCTGCTGGCCTCCTCCGTGCCTCCTCCTGCCTTCCGAAGGGGCATCTCCGACTTATCGCGGACCTACCTCTGTGGCCTTGCCCACCTTGCCATCCCCTGTCCTCGTAGTGGTCGTTCCCAGAACGATAATGACAATACAAACTGTCGCCTTTGTTCCATGTCACCCGTTTGTCCCGACTGTCCCGTATCTGTTCCAGAGTCCCATCCAGCCCCCCTCACGACGCACACCGTCTCCTCAGTCCCCTCCAACCTGCGACAGGTTCTCGGTCTTTCCTTGTCTTTCACGACCCGTACAGCTTTGAGGAGCACCACGGACGGCCCCGACAGGAAGGCTTTCGGAGCCTGCGGGGAACCTGGGCCTGTGTTTCCTGCCATCTGTCCCCGGGGACCCCTGCCTGGTCCCCATCCCAGTGGAGGAGCCCAGAGAGCTGTTGTTCGTGGGCACACCTATCTGTAGTGACCGCGTCAGAAATTGAAACGGAGAAGTTAAAGACCTACCTACTGATTTATTTTTTTTCATTCTTTTTTTTAAATTTAAGTTGATCACTCCAGGGAGGTAACATGCAGTGTTATACTAGTCTCAGGGGCACAATATGGTGATTCAACAGTCCCATACACGACCCTGTGCTCATCACAAGTGCCCTCCTTAATCCCATCCTCATCCCAACCCTGCTACCGACCCCAACCATCAGGTTGTCCCCTATAATTAACAGTCTGTTCCTAGGTTTGTCTCTCTCTCGGTTTTTTCTTCCCCTTTGCTGTGGGTTTTGTTTCTTAAACTCTACATAGGAGTGAAATTGTAGGGTACTTGCCTTTCCCTGACCGACTCCTCTCACTTAGCGTCATACTGTCTAGCTTCACCCACGACGTGTCAAGATAAGTAACATATTGTTACGAGGAAGTCAGTATGTATTGAAGGGGAATTAGCGAGACGAGCAGCCCTTGAACATTTTCCCCGAATCTCTTTAAAGTCTGGCTTACGACAAGGCGACCAGACCCCGGCCCCCGCCCCCGCAGCCGGCTGCGGTGCAAGTGTGGAAGAAAACCCACCTCACGCGGGTCTGTGACTGGCAAGGTGGGACCCGGCACGTCTCCCGGTAAGGCCTTGGGGTCCCACCGGGTCCCCAGGGCGCACTGTGGACTTGCTCGGGGGCCAGGAGCGGGCAGCGGAGGTGGGGCGAGCCTGCAGGCCCGAGTCCACAGAGCTCCCGGAGAGACTTTGCTGGGCACGTACCCAGGAGTGAGATTGCTGGCTCGTGGGAGGCGTAGGCACGGCCTTAGCGAATTCTGCCAAGTCACACGACTACTTTCCAAAGCGCTTGGACCTCTGACCTCCCTCCAGCTGTGCGGGAGGATTCCAGCAGCCGCTCAGGCCGGGCCGGACAGACCTGGGTCAAGTCGCACTCCGCCACCTGGTCGCTGGGACACCTTGGGCAGACTCCATACCTTCTCTGAGCCTCAGTTTTCTCATCTGCGAAATGGAATGACGGTGGTCCTTACCTCACAGGACCGTCGCGAGGACGGGGTGAGACGAAGCATGTTAAGCTCTTCACCCAGCGTGGACTACCACGAGTGACACAATTCTCCCTTCCTCAGAAATAAGGGAGAAGACGGCTTCATGGCCCAACGGGAAGGCTTCAGGGGGACCCAAGGTGGCAGTCGTCATCTGTCCCTGGAGGAGAAGCCCTGGATCTCTGTTTCCAGAAGCAACCCACCTCTGGGATCAGGATGGCTGCCAACTCCCCAGAGCTCGAACTCCTCCCCCACCGCGAGGACCTCCCCAAAGCGGGGGAGGGGCTGTGTGCGCGAGCCTCACACCCGGCCACCGTCTTCCCGGCCGCCCCTAACCCACCGGCACCCCTCTCCTCAGGGAAGGCCTGATGTCCCGCGTGGGGGCGAGGCCGGCATTTGGCTGTCCCTCCACACCGACTGTCTGCCCCAACCTCGGCCCCGTTAACAGGGCCATGGGACACCGTTTTCAACCACTTTGGGCTAAAGGAGCACACATTGCCCACTTTTGTGTGGCAGCTGCCACTCACCTCTGTGTCGCGACCACCTCCCACACCCGTGTCACCACCACCCACACCTGTGTCACCACCAAGTCCCACACCTGTGTCACCACCTCACCCACCTGTGTCACCACCACCTCCCACACCCATGTCACCACCTCCCACACCTGTGTCACCACCACCACTGACACCCGTGTCACCACCACCCACACCTGTGTCACCACCACCTCCCACACCCGTGTCACCACCACCTCCCACACCCGTGTCACCACCACCCACACCCGTGTCACCACCACCTCCCACACCTGTGTCACCACCACCACTGACACCTGTGTCA